>NW_024081330.1:868786-1023136 GCF_003009895.1 Hyaena hyaena
GGCCATGTGTAGCAACATGGATGGACCTTGAGGGTGTTATGCTGAGCGAAATAAGTCAGGCAGAGAAGGACAAATATCATATGTTTGCACGTATAGGAGGATTAGGAGGAACTTGACGGAGGAACCAGGGGGAGAAGAAGGGTGGAAATGGTGGGGGAAAGGGAGAGAGGCAAACCATGAGAGACTCTTGAATGCTGAAAAAAAACTGAGGACTGATGGATGTGGGGGGGAAGGGGGGATGGGCATAGAGGAGGACACTTATGGAGATGAGCACTGAGTGTTATGTGGAAACTAATTTGACAATAAACTATTTGTAAAAAAAAAAAAAAAAAAAGGGTCCCTCTGAATTGAATCTCAGATAATACACATTGAGAACCTTCCAAAGGTTAGTTAGAAACCTTTGCCTCCTTCTCCTCTTGGGTTTTTTGTTTTGTTCTGTTTTGTTTCCCCAGGGAAGGGAACTCAGTGTAATTCTGGCCACTCTGTTCCTACACTGCTTCCCTCCCCGACTCCGCCCCAGGCAGGAAGACTGGCTGACTGATTGACAAAGCAAGTAAGAACTACGACGACGCAGTTTGGCTCAGTTCTGCCTTCTTCTCTTGCTTTCTCGAAAAAATTATACTCTCTCCACTGTCCCTCCAAGACACACAAGGCAAGGACCCACCTTTGCAGGGAGAAGTCACCCCATAACCCACCACTGTAATAACCTGTTGCTACAGCCTGAATATGGGATCTAGAAGGAGGCTCGTTTAGGTCTCACACGAAGTTATAGCTTTCAAATGGTATTTTGACCTCCAATGAGTAGCAGTGCTACTTGTTCTCTGCCTTCTACTTATTGGGAGCCCCTTGGAAACCATAGTACCTGGCAAGAGATAACTCTATTCCTGGGCAATTTATCCAAAGGTGTAAACCTGGAACATGAAACATTTTTAAAGATGCACAAAGACGTTCACTGTTGTATCAATTATAATAATGAAAAACTGCCAAGAACCTAAATATTCACGATGGGATAATAAGCCACAAGTCAAATGATAAATCCACATAACAGACTTACATGTAATTATAAAAAGGATATTTATAAAAACTGTGTAATAGCACAGGAAAAATGTTTTTGAAGTCATGTCAGAGCAAAAACAAATGTAGAATGAAATCCACCAAGTTCCTTACTGCCTTGATTCCTGACTTCCTCTTGATTTTGTTCCCACTACTCTCCAATAATCCCTGCTTTCATTCCATTTCTTGGGGAAGACAAGCTTCCTTCCTCACTGTCTTCTGAGTAGCTCCTTATTTGTGTCTCTTCTTAAATGCCAACTCCTCCAGGAAAATGCACCTGACCACTCTGCCTAATGCTACCCACTCCATATCTTACATCATCTTATTTTACACTGAGCACTTACCACCATCGAGGTTTTTGTTCACATATATCTCCACCCAGTGGAATGTAAGTCTCATAAGTACAAGGACTTGGTCTATCTGGTTCCCTACCATACCCCATTTACAGCAGGGCTTGACACAGAGCAGGTACTCCACAAACGTTCATTTGAAGGAAAAATAAAGACTTAAAGTCACATGATATACATGTTTGAGACATAAAAATTATGTGCAGGAGCAATGCTGGCGGGCAACGTTAATTATAATGTTGTAATAGTTTTTAACGTGAAGAAGTCCACACCAAAGCATATGGGCCATGATGCCAGGACGATGTAAGTAGACAGAACTGAGGGGGGGGACACCTGCTCGTGGTCCCTTTTCAATCAGAGCAGTGCTACTCGTTCTCTGCCTTCTGCAGTGGGCATCCTCCCATCTTCTTCTTGAAAGAAAGGGCTTTGTGGCTTAAAAATTTTTGGAAACAGTACAATCCATTAACAGTACACATGAATGTGAACATAGAATTTTAGATGTGCGGACAGAAAGAAAGATCAATTTGTTGGGTAGAAACCACATAAAGGGAACTAATCATGAAGCAGAAATTTGGAAGAAAAAAGAGATTTAGGCCCAAGAACTACAACAAATGCCCCTAAAATAAAGCATAATGGAGATCTAGAAATTACTAGAAAACAAAGTAAAAAAAAAAAAAACAAAAAACAAAGAAACCAAATCATATTCCCACATGTAGTCCGAGTTGAAAGCTTTCCACTGTGTATGATACATGCAAGAAAAATGTATTATTTAAAAACTCAGCTTGTCATACCTGGCCGGAGTCCCCAGTACAATATTCAGTAATATCACACCCATTCACAGCATCCCGACATTCATACCCTCGTGGCTGAAACTGCAAATCAAAATTCAATATTAGGAGCTAGTATTAAGTTTATATTTCAAATAGTATTGTTTTATTCACCAGCAATCCAGAAACACTCTCTCATAACCATCACCAAACCCTTTTTATGAATTAACAAGACAGTTGTGGAATAGAAACAAGGCCCAGATACCACCACTCTCTGTAGTAAATATGAATCACCAACCAAGCCATTAAATTTTAGATTTCAAAACCCACGGTCTCAGAGTATTACTTTTGGGAAACAAAATAATGGCAATTATGTGAAGAAGATACAATAGTGTGGTTTAAGACAAAAGAGCAACGTTCAAGATCTCTCTGGAGATTGATATACACACTCAGCCTACACTAACTGTACCTATGAGCTTCGATGTTAATCTTGCTGTAGCTAAATATACACGATCAAATTTCAGTGAATTCATATGAACTCTTTTCAGTGGTGCCAACCACATTGAGGGAGCGGGTAAAAGATGAAGGGAAGAGACCACTGATGTCAAGCAATTTATAATCTGGTGGGGAACATAAGACAGTCAAGCTGGAATTCCTAAAATGCCATAATGCATGCTACTTCTTGGTAGTGAAAAAATTATAAAATCATGTAACTTTATGGTTCTAAGAAATGTTAGAGGTTTGGTAAATGAGAAAAAAGGAATGTTTAAAAAGTGAGTTTTCAAAAGCTCACTGGAGGTTCTACAGATGGAAGTTAACTGTGTCCACACACACACTAGCTGTATATATACACATACAAACATTCCTTATCTAGCTTTCTTGCCTTTATAGGGGCTTTCAAAAACCAAACTGAAAAATGTAAGCACTAGGTTTTATGTTAATTGTCCAAAATAAATTGCGGAAAGTTTTAAAGATAAATGTTAGGTCCTATTATTAAAAAGACCACAGGAATTGTCCCTTTTCTATTCAACCATTTAATGGGGCTTTCATCTGCATTACCAGGGCAACTCCATGTTCATTTGGAAGGAGTATATGTATATTTTCTTAAGGAGGCATTGAAAGGTAGGATAGTTGACAGTGAATCATAGTAAAGGTAAATGTTTTGATCCCCAGAATTTAGGTAGATTTATTGATTGTACAAAACTGACGCATATGTCAACCAACAAATTTGTGGCAAGCTCTACAAATGCTCTATGTACACACTGAGGTATTTAGCGA
Source organism: Hyaena hyaena (assembly GCF_003009895.1). NCBI lineage: Eukaryota > Metazoa > Chordata > Mammalia > Carnivora > Hyaenidae > Hyaena > Hyaena hyaena. Next base: position 872,232 of record NW_024081330.1, read on the forward strand.
ATGTGTCCATGAAAAGGAAGAGGAAAGTGCCAGGAAACTCACGAGACATGAGGTATTGTTACAGCAGGGCCCGTCGCTGCAGTGAGCCCCATTGGAGAGAGAGCATTTCTTACAGCACAATCCATAGCATTCCTAAAGGAAACAGCTTCACGTGAGTAAGCGAAGAAGCTTACCTGCTGGTCATTCAACCCTGTCTCCACGTGTAAAATCCATGTGGGGAGACTTATACAATAGCAAGCAAATATTCTAGGAAGTAATCACTTTAAACAATGGTGAGATTCCTTCCTGCCATATTTTTCAGCAAAGGGTGATCTTCTGTGAAAGGGCTTCTCTACCAAAAAGTAAGCTTATTTTCTTAGCAGGCACCTGACCTTTGGTTAGCTCTAATACATTCATAAGACTCTCTCTAGTTAGTTTTTTTAAGACTTTACTTTTTAAAAGTAATCTCTGCACCTACCAGGGGGCTCAAATTCACTACCCAGAGATCAAGGGTCACATGCTCCACTGACTGAGCCAGCCAGGTGCCCCAAGACTGTATCTAGTTTTAAAAAGACAAAAATAACACATACCATGTTTCATGATTTGGTAAAATTTGAATGGGATGGATATGAGCTATGGATTTTTAAGAGGTAAGAAATTTGATTAGAAGAACCCATGTGGGTTTTTGTTTGTTTTCAAACAAGGCTATAAGGACATGATTAATTCTAACATGTCTGAGCTGGGATTAAGCATTAATAGAGATGAGAAAGAAAGGCAGTAAGACCACAGAGAAGAGCCAGTATTTCACTAATGCTATTCTTGTTTGCTCTGGGTAAGAACTGTGCCAAAGACCGAAAAGATCTCTTATACCTACCACATGTAAACCACAGTCACACTCCTCCCCAGCCTCCACATATCCATTTCCACATTCTGTGGGCTCAAATAGCTGAAAGAGATTAGGAAGAGAAAGGAAAAATATTTTCATTTATCACAGAAAATCAACACACCAATTGGGCCACATACACGGCCCTATAATCAGCTATCATGTTATATTCTTCTGTGATCTGTTGTTATGGCACCTATAAATGATGTCTGTGTGGGGAACTCTGTTCACTTATTAATAACACTTCTGAAAACCTATTCCAAATGGGGTAATATTTCTTGGAGGATTCTCTGGAGGTGGGCTCCAGAGATGAGCCCTACCATGAGAATTATTTGTTAATGGAAATAAGCTGTCAAAAAGAATAGATCACTTATCATATTTGCTAATGGAGCTAAAATGCATTACTATGACTCACAGATATCTAATTTAGTGACTTATCTCAAAGCAACTGAGAAAACATAAAAATTGTCAAAATGATAAAAATGTTTCAGTCACAGCCAAATGTGATATACACAATCAAGGAAATACAAATAAGCTTGGAAAAAGTGCGGCCCATAATTCTCATTGAAAAGAAATCTGTAATTTCTTACAGATTATATAGGCATAAGATTATGCTTATAATTTAAGCATATTATATAAATACTCAGACATATGCATGGCTCTATAGAAATCGCTCAGTCATTTCTGGAGCAATGGAAGAGTCAAGTTTCTAGAATGATTCACTCTGCTAGTGCTATGAACTTGCTTGCCAGATAAACTACATTGCCAACCAATGATAGAGGCAGTTGATTGTTTACAAGAAACTTCCTATTTTCCATCAGCTGGGGCAAGAGCTCTCTGGGCATGTCCATCACACCTGGATGAAGACTGGAACAGCACATCCCAACCCAAAAGCTCAAAGCCATGAGTATGAGTGGGCAAAAGAGATCCCTTCGCCAGTAGCAACACACCCCAAGGAAGGAGTGCCTTCCACTGAGTTCACCAGACAAAGACCTAATTCTCCTTCCACTTCCAGGAAGGGAAAACTCTTATTAAAGCAAGAAAGGTTTCCAGGGTACTTGGGTGGAGTCGGACTCCCATGGGAAAGTCCAATGCGTGAAATCAACAGTCCAAATCTCCTTGGTATTTTATCAGCAGGCAGGAGAAAATGGAAATGGAAAGGTAAGACTGGAACATGGCTACCACTTCCTATCAGGCCTCTCATGGATTCAACTACCAGATTTCACTCTTGGACCCTGCTTCCATCCAGTGACAGGCCATGATCACAAACTAAGTGGAAAACATGACCCGTGGGAAGGGTCCCACAGCACAGAAAAGAGGCACACAGATAATGTGAAAATAACATACAAATCATGCATGCCTACATTCATTCACTAACAGCACTTAGGAAAAAAAAAAAGTCCATCCTTTGATGCATACATATAAACAGTTCTACTGGAATCCATAGAAGCTTAAAAAAAATTCTTCTAGGGAACTTGGGTGGCTCAATTGGTTAAGCATTTGTCTCTTGACTTTTGCTCAGGTCATGATCTCATGGTTCATGAGATGGAGCCATACGTAGGGCTCCATGCTGGTGGCACGGTGCCTGTTTGGGATTCTCTCATGAGTGCGCGCTCTCTCTCACAAAATAAATAAATAAATAACTCATAAATAAATAAATAATTCTGCCATGTAGCTTAAAAATATATCTGTATTTACTAATTTTTAATTTTGTTATGTTTATTTACTTTTGTGAGAGAGAGAGAAAGAGAGAATGTGCAGGGGAGAGGCAGAGAGAGAGGGAGACACAGAATCCAAAGCAGTCTCCAGGCTCTGAGCTGTCATGAAGTGGGGCTTGAACTCATGAATGTGAGATCATGGCCTGAGCCAAAGACAGACACTTAATCGACTGGGCTACCCAGGTGCCCCTGTATTTACTAATTTTTAAAATTGAAGATGTATAGTTATTTTTATTTAGTTTCCAAGTTATTGGAATAATTTTCTTTCTACTCACAGGACTTTTGGAAATCTAATAGTGGATCCTTATACACACACGAGAAACCTTAGAACTCATGCTATTCCCTCAGGCATGCTGCTTATAATTAGCTGGTGAGCCACAAGGCAGATAAGATTAGTCACATACATTGCAATTCATAATGCCAGCAGCTCACATTAATTCATTACTACTCATTTCCCCCATTTTAAACACTTCGAAGTTTTCAGATTTCTTATGTTGAGATCAATGCCATGAAAGGCAGGCAGCCGAATTTAATGATGCAAAGTCACTTTAAAATTCCTGTTTCTTTTTTCGCATCCTTACTGAGACTTTATACAGATGTCAGACATCAAACCACTATCCCCCGACTCCAGGAGTCTCACTTACTTATGAGGACAGGAGCAAATTATTCTGTCATTTATTCACATTAGTCACTGATATTTTTTTTTAAGGCTAACGTGATTTCACTGCTCTGTCAATTCATAGAGCATTAAATCCTTTTGTATAGCAAATGGGCTATATTTGACTTACGAAGTAGTATGGTCAAAAGAAATATGAAACCTGCAATGTTAGAATTTCTATATCATCTGCTAATTAGCAGCAATCCTGACTTTTTGCTTGTTGAACAACTCATTTCCAAAAATGCTACTATAGGTCCATGATCCCTTATCCAAAAGCTTTGTAGCCAGTGAATGTGGAAGTCTGGCTTTGCCAGATTTTAGAAAAGTATGATGCAATTACCATGTTCTATGTAATAGCTGTGAGGGGCTTCATGCATATCCTATGATCAAAAACATTTATATTTCTGCAGTAAGACATGAATATTTACACTAGGAGAGATAATGAAGGTTTTCAGTCCAAGACAAGTTTTACTGCCTCAACATGTTCTATGAAAACTCATAAAGAACACTTCTAATTTTCTGAGCTTTTTGAATTAAAGAATTATGTATAAGGATTGTGACACTGTGTATATGAATTTGATGAAATGCCAATTGACAACATGGACCTTCCCACACAGAGAGACTACATAATAAATACACATATGCATTTATGAGATCCATAAATACCTTGAGCCATTTTTTGGGCTAGCTCATATTAGTAATGCTTCCCATCTCCCATCTAGGAGAATAGACCACTCAAAAAAAAAAAAAAAAAAAAAAAAAAAAAAAAAAAAAAAAAAAAAAAAAAAAAAAAAAAAAGCCCTAGAGAGAATGTCAAAAAAAATGGAATTTTTGTCAGAGAAATGGGCTAAAGCAATATTTTTTATTGTTTTTGTTTTTATTTTCTTAACACTTATTTATTTTTGAGACAGACACTGAGTGTGAGCAGGGGAGGGGCAGAGAGAGAGAGGGAGACAGAATCTGAAGCAGGCTCCAGGCTCTGAGCTGTCAGCACAGAGCCTGACGCAGGGCTCAAACTCACGAATCAAGAGATCATGACCTGAGCCGCAGTCAGATGCTTAACCAGCTGAGCCAGTCAGAAGCCCCTAAAGCAATATGTTTTAATCTAACCCACAATCTCTTAGCAGCAAGATGAAAAACCCTAACATGAAAACTTCAAAGATATTTTAATTGAAGCTGTTTGTTTTTTTTTGGAGGGGAAGGTCTTTAGCCAGCCTTGAAAAATCAAAGATTCACAGCAGGGAAACTATGGTTTTATCATTCATTTAAACAGGACCAGTTCTTCAACACGATAACAGCTTCTATAAATATTAATCTGATTGACAAAAAGAAAACCTATTTTCCACGACAAGTATCTGACGTTTGGCAGTGTTCCACTGTAAAAAATTGTCTTTGTGCATCTAGTTTTATTAAGCTAGTTTTCAATATTTCACAAGGAGTAAAACGTGGGAGAGAGGGCAAGATGGCGGAGAAGTAAGGAGCTCCGTACTTGCACTCGCGCCCATACATCACACAGAAAAGATCTGAAGCCATTGGAAACCTTACAAAACCTGAGAGATTGGGAGAAAAAAGACGCAGAATCCACTGAGAGAGCCTTCTAACGGCTACCTCAAGGAACAAGCTAGAGTACACAAGGTGGAGAGTCCCAAATATCACTACGAATAGGAAAATAAAATAACCAAGGTCCCAACAAGAGAGACCAAGAGATAACATACAAAAAACACTCTCTGAAAGGATAGGCCCTGGACAGTCAAAGAGTCTTCTTGGATATAGCAGTGCTCATAGAAACAGAGAGCATAACAGGTCTTTAAAACAAGGAGTAAAACGCAAGAATGGCTTTTATGTCTTTTTCCACAATTAAGAGGTTTGCGAGCAGATCTGAGGTATAGATGATTTCCCAGGCTGTTGCCTTCATAAACCTTACATACATTAAATGAATTTCTTAGAAGCAAAAACAAAATCGGACAAATGATTACACTGAGTTACTTACCTTTGTCGGCCGGTTGAAAAGACAGGCTCCGCCCCCTCTCTGTAAAAAGTCTCTGTATTCCAAAATGCTGCACTTTGAGAACTTTCGGGAATGGGACACCCTGAGAAAATAAAGAATCAATTATGTAAATAATTTACAAAAGGCAATGATCAGAGAAGAAAATTAAAACCCTCGAGCTAGAACAAAATCTTCACTCTGGATTGAGATGATTCCACACAAATTTTGACAAGCCATTTATGTTCCAACTGCCAAATAAGTATGTGTGGTAGAGTTTATAAAAATAGAAATTCAAAGAAACCCACAGATTGGGAGGCAGGTTACAACCTCCTGGGCCTGGTACAGTTTTAGAAAGCTCCTCACAAGACTTCCCCACCCAGGCTATATTTGTAAAAGTGGTCATTTTTATATGCTCTGTCTCCGTAAAGGCAAGCACTTTTTTGCCTCTGTCTCGAATAAGAGATGCAAGAGAAACTGCTAGATTTTACTTTGGAGGAAGGAATTGTGACAGTTAACTTATTAAAGATTATATAATGCAGGCTTCAGGAATACAATTGAGGCAAACAAGGAAACCCTAAAGAGAAGTATTATACTATACACACACACACACACACACACACTAACTTTAAATAGTTTTATTATATCCTAAGGGTGGTCAGTCCAAACATCCATTTAGAAATTGGGAGTTTAGAAGGCAGAAATCACCTTCCTTTAGAAGCAATATTATAAATAGTGTCACCTTCCTCCAGTAGTGCTCAAAAATGCTGTTTAAGCCATACGTTACTGAACTATGCTGCAACAGTGAGGGGGCCATGAAGCTAACTGTTTCACGTTTAAACTACAATTCTAGAAACCCATGTCCTAAAGCAGTGGGCAGAATGTTGACTCTCTCTGCAAACCCTCACACTCACACTCCCCCTCCCATGAGCAGTACTCCTGGGGGAAGAGTAAGCAAGGGACTCTGCACGAGCAGGTCAGGGCCTCTGGCCACTGGGGCTCTTCTGGGTTGGGGGGGTAGGACCAGAAATGGGTGACATGTTGAGCAGCTACCTGGCATGGCAGAAGGAGCGGGAGAGACAAAGCGGGTGAGAAAACCTCTTCCACCTAGAAGGGGTGGTCTCTGGCTTAGGGGGCCCTGGGTCAGTGGCCCCCATGGGTGCAGGCCTGGGGAGCAATGTTCCCAGGCTTTGGTTCACAGATGCAGTGGCAGCTCCGGGGAAGTGGCTCTAGTTCCCAAAGTATCCTCACAAGAAGAGAGGAGATAGGTGACAAAATGTCAAATTTCTATCAATAGGAGATACCTAATTCAGACACGATAAATCTATCTTAAGAGCAAAAAAAAGCTTTATTGATTATATAAGCAATACAGTGCAATTTCTTTTACTATGGCAAACATGTCTATTTGAGAGTTCCTTAAAATATAAATTGATAACTAAATTGATTTTCACAGACGGCTTCAGGCAGACAACCAGCTTTTATTCTAAGTGCACTAAAAAATTAATGCCTCCGCTAAACTTAGAAGCATTTAATAATGTGCTTCCTTTAAAGGTTAATAGAAATAGAAGTTATTACTGTATTTTGCTCTTATCAACAAATTTAAGCAAAAAGTTAAAATAGAAGGCAAATTTATCCTTCCATTTCTAAAATACCAGATAATTTATGATCGAACTTATACTGAGTGCTGAGCCTAAAAGGCAGTACCTAGGAGACTGTGTATCTAATCATAAGCAGCAATTTCAGTGAAAGGCGTATGTCAAATGAATATATAAAATGAAAATTTACCCTGTTTCCTCCATGATGCAGCCACCCCAGGACTCTGTGCAGTCACATTCTAGTCCAATGAAATAACAAGCAACAGAAAAAAAAAAAAGAGAGAAACAACAAAAGTCACATCTTTACTTTGCGCTGCAGCTCTTGAGATAATTCCTCATTACCAATCCCATGTCATAAAGGTACAGAACGCGGGGTCTCTCCAAACAAAACCTATTTCTTTTTTATCCTTCCAGAAGTATAGGTTGCTTCCTAAGACAACAGCGGGCAAGAAATAAAACTGTGCCTCTCTTCATTTTTGTAACTCAGAGAACTCAATTCATGTTTAATGAAAAGTAGCCTCGTCTGGAAATGAAAAGCCCGAGGTCTAGTCCAACTTGCACCTGCTGAGGAAAGCGGGGAATAGCCTCTCTGCCTGTCTCCCAGAGTGGGTCGCGGGCTCACGCAGGATGAACGCCCGTCTGTGCTCTGTGAGCTGGAAGGCTCTCGTGCACAGATATAATGAGTCATCACGGAAGCTCCGCCAACAGAGCACACTGGAAGTTCCAGGAGAGAATTCCACTTGCTAAGAGTCAAAGTGAAGTGCAGCCAGAGACCTGAAGAACACTACACTAAAAGGTTTAGGAAAAGAGAGCATTCTAAAACAAAAGTGTAAATAGTCATTTAAATTAAACAGTAATCATAACTCAACACAGATGCCAGACGCTGACATACTGATACAGCAATGGGCTGTTCTTTTCTTTTTCCTATTCTTTTCTCTATCATAAACACAGATTTTTTAAAGAAAGACTTCCAGATGAAGTTTTTAAAAGTCAAAGTCCAGAATTAATGAACCATCTACCTAAACAAATAATCCACAAAGGAATAAAACATGTTAGGAAGGAGCTACTCCAGGCACCAGTAATGAACCCTTTCTTCTCACCGCAGACACTCACCCAACTCTGCAACATGTCTCTGCTGACCACAGTGTTGGCCTCTTCCTGACCCCAGACTTCTCAAACAGGGTCATATTCCTGACCCTACACCTTCTGATTTTAAGGCCATTTATCCCACTGATGAAACCCCAAACACCTCCTTTACTGTGTGCTGTGTGTTTCCTTGGGAAAGCAAATACTTTGAGCAAGATATTAATAAATGAAAGTTCATGGATATTTGCTAAATGCCACCAGACTTAATACACCCATAAAGTGATGATTTAATTCATCCAAAAAGGAAATCAAGAAGCCCCTGGATATGTATGTATTTTGATTCAAGTTTAATAACATTATGCATTAATGACAGTTATTTGATAGTCATCAAAAAAGTATAAAATGGGGGCGCCTGGGTGGCTTAGTTGGTTAAGCTTCCGACTTCAGCTCAGGTCATGATCTCATGGCTTGTGGGTTCGAGCACTACATCGGGCTCTGTGCTGACAGCTAGCTTTGGATTCTGTGTCTCCTTCTCTTTCTGCCCTTGCTTGAGCTCCATCTCTCCCTCTCAAAAATAAACATTAAAAAATAAAAATTTTTTAAAAAGGTATAAAATGTAGGATAATGTTAACACAGATTTTTGTCCTTTTCTTCTTTGGGGAGGTGACGTGGGCAGGGAGACCTTTACTTTTAGCGTCTGATATTTTCACAGAGAGGAGCAGACCCACTTAGGAGAATAATCTGAGTGAATACTCGATGCTTTTATCCACAGGGTCGCATTACAACTTTCCTGGGCCCTAGGCATTGTGGCCTTGTGCACAGAAATGTATTAGAAATTGTATTTTGCTACTTTGTTGGTTTAAAGAGGAATATAATCCAGGTTGGATTTTATTCTGATTTTTAAAGAAATTCAAAATTTTCTGGACTCCTAAAACCATTGTGGGCCTTGGATATTTTGCTACTGGAAGCTCAGCCCTGTCTTTCCATCTTCCTCTCTTCTGATTAATGAAGAGAGTGACACCAGCAGTCACTGGCTATGTTTTCCCACTAGATGGGATCTATGGCCCTGTTTGGGCTCCCTCTTGGCACTGCCTGCCCACCAGAGTGTTATCCTCTACCACCTATTCCCAGGTTTAAAGGGCCCTAGAGCAGGGCTGCCTGGAGGGGAGGCTTCTTCTTGAACTTTTCTGATGGGACCATGTGGCTGAGTTCCGTTGGGGGTAGGTAGGTGGGGAATTTTAATTAGGGTTGGTGCTCCTTTTTGATACTAGATCTAAGCTATTCCTCGATCCAACTGTACTATTATTAACTCCCTGATGGAGTCTTATTGGCACCTAGTGTCTCTACTGCACTGCTTAGAACCCAGAGAATGAGTACTCACCACCCTCAACCCCAACGCTCTGCAGTGTGAGAAAGAGCTGATCCCACTCTGAGAAAGTGAGTATGATTTTGCGAATTTTAAAGGAGAGATATCTACAACCCAAACAGATTAAGAATTACCTTAAGTTGCCCATTTGATCATTTTTTTTTAGAGGAAAGACACAGACTACAATTAAACTCTAATGACTTAGGAATGAAAAATATTTATTTATTGACTGGACATGCATTACATAGACAGAATGGCACATGAAAGTGAGTAAGAAGGTCAGTGTACATACTTGGCTTTCTGCTAGAAGGTTCCCATTGGATTCCAAGGTTTTGAGCCAGGCTCTGCGATAATACTTGTGCCACTGCCATTGGAAGACCATACTGTTTTTCAGAGTTGAAAGTGTGTGGGAAACATTTGAGAGAGTGCACAAAGCTAGTTATTATTTCTTAGTCATCACCACATATCATCTCAGTGCCCTAAGTAGAGCCTCACAGCATCATAAGGTGGCAAATGCTCCTTATCACTTCTTCCTTGCAACTGGGCCCAAGAAGCAGAAAGCCTCTCTTACTATGTGGCATCTCTCAGAACTTGATGTTCTCACATGGAAACATAAGCTACAAGTCATAAAAGGCTGTGCCCCAATCCAACTCATCCCAAACCAAGAATAAATTCAACTGACTATGAATACGCCAAGAGAGGTCTCTGCTGAATGATGGCTATTGGGATAACTTGTTATATCCTGGCATTTATCAGAGTTTAGATATAGTTGGTTCAGCCTTTTTGGGTGCTGTCGCCAACTGTTGTAAGAATTTCCTTTATATGAATGAAGGTACTGGAATCCAAATAATGAAATTAGGGAAATATTTGTTTCGATGAATTCTACAGATAAAGAGGTAGAAGGCACAAAGATGAAAATTTTACATTGGGAGAAACCAAAGCTACTGATTAAATATAATGGCAAGCTCTTTGATTTAAATGAATTAAAACCTAACATCCGCAGCAGAGCATTATAGCTTAAAGTTATCACGAAAGGAGTAATAAACTTATAAAAATTTATCCATAGAGGTGAAAAATATCTGAACTAATCTTTGGCGTGCATTTGCCTGACAAATATGAAAAGCTGTCATTATGGGATGAAGCAATACCTCTCTTCTAACACCAAAGACCACTTTGGTTGGGTTCTATTTACTAATGTAAATCACTTATACCTTATTCTCGATGTCACTGTAATTTTAAACAAGCCTGAGAGGGTTGTAAACTAGGCCACAGGGAAGAAAGAGATCAAGTGCAAAGATAAAGCTCTACTTTAAGAAAATTGTTCAAATTTACCTCATTCACACCAACTCCCCTTGTGCGAGAACAGACACCTCCAAAGTAACTCAGACTGCTTCTCTTATAGTGGAACGTCACACGCCTACAGAAAAAGAAAGTGCTATCAGGAAGCCAATGCGGTGACCATCATATAAGATCTCCCAGATCTTAAAAGATGTTAAATATCTCCCAGATACTAAAAGAAAGTATGGTAATCCTTCCCCTTAAGGATAAAATCTCAATTTTATTCAATGGCTCACTTCAAAAGACTATATTTCTAGTCTCTCTTGCAGCTACGTGTAGCATGTGATGAAGGCCTAGTAAATGATTTATTGGTACAATTGATATGTGCAAGCTTTCAGGATATCCACTTTAAGGGGGCTAACTCAGCTGGAAGGAGTGCTCTTTTGCACTCTTCCCTCCCTGTATTCCTGGTGCCTGTAATAAAGGCTGGTGCAGCAGCAGCCACCTTGAATCATGAGTTTGCCTGGAAGATGGAAAGTGTGAAAATAAGAACATGATCTGAAGGTAAATATTATGACTGTGGAACTGCCTTCCCAGCACCAGAAGGCTTACCTCCCTGCTATGTATATAACCAGAGAGAGGAATCAGTTCAGGCTCAGTATGTAAAACTTAGCTGGTACAATAAAGGGATAAAGATAAATGTCAACCCAAAGACCACAGGTACATACGAGATGAGGTGCACAGCATCAGCATGCTGTTTAATACGCTGCCGGTATTTGGAGAACTCGTGGAGCATCTGCACAGGGTTGGTGGTGATCTCAATATGATCCTTCTCAGTCCACGTCTCTACAGCCACCAGGACAACCCTGGTATTAAGCTGCTCCTTGTAAATCTGAGGGTACACAACAGGACAGGTGCAGGAGGAAAACACTGGGTCAAAGATGCACGATCAGTGATTCAGAGTCAGTGGAAGGATAGGAGGAGGGGTGAGAGGAGAACATGAGGTCACAATTAGCTCATCACAAAGAATCTTCTTTCCTTTCTCATTTCCAAGAGCAAAAATACAGAAAGAAATAACAATCACACAATTCAGCCTCTCTATTATTAGACTATTTCAACCCCAAATCAGCACATTTAGTGGCCAGGCATCTCACTAGGGGATGGAGAGTAGGGATGGCAAGATTCGAAAGCCTGGACATAAATTCTAAACAGGGTTCAGTAAAATCACTCTTCTGAACCTCACAGGAGGTAACATGTAGGAGCCTGACATTCTGGCTCTGCGGTACGACCAGCGAGTCCTGCGGGACTGGAACAGACTGGTAAATCTGTGGACAAGCACCAGCAACATGGCTGGCTTGCCCTTGGAGGCCCTGTGACACGACACATAGAATAACAGCCAGAGGGAATCATGGATCTGGGCCACAATAGGGAAAGCAGACGCATGTCACCCACTTCACCCTCACCACAGGGTGGCATCATTCACAATATTTAAACTGTATCTTTCTGCTCCCTTTCTCTCATTTTGGCCCAGTAGCTAAACAATTCATACAACTAAGCAACTTCAAAGAGTGCTGTCATTTTGTCCTGTTGTCAAGGTAATTAAGAAAATAATGGATGTCTTTGAACTTACTGAAGAAAGGGAATATCATCATACCTAACTCAGCCTTAAGCTCTAATGATTTTACAACAAGCAAGTTAAATGTAATGTCTTTTTTAGGTCAGCTTCAGGAGCTTATATGAGAACCCCAAATAAAAATCCCACTTTGCAAGATGTGATGCTATTCAATCACGCTAGAATGACCAACACAAAGATGCGACCAAGTCAACAACATTGGCAGCAAAAAAAGGTGTGTTCAATACTCTCTTTTACATATTAACATAGTTTTTGTCTGAGAAGGCCTGATGACAAGAGTCGAAATTATAAGGAATTAATAACGCAGGTGTAAAACGACTTTCAGAATTTCAGTCCCGACTCTGTATGATCCATTACGTGCATCCACCTGTATTATGCCTTTACCCAGCTGCCCCTACAAGTGTCATATGTCATGCGTATTTACATGACTGAAGGTTTGGGAGCCGTCTCAAAGGCAAGAGGAGGCAGTTCTTTGGAGAAAACAAGTATCATTTAGATATTTGGCAATTCATAAAAAAATCTTCTTTTCCCAGGTAAGAGGGGACATATAATAAATATCAGATAAAAATATATTTATTTAACTGAATAAAAGAGACCTTTACATTGGAACCCAAAGCACTATGTTATATTTAATCTATGACTAGCCAAAGTGAACTAGTTTTTGGAACACAGCAAATAATATTCACATCTATGGAATTCTAGCTAAAGCAGGAACAAGGAAGAAAATCTTCATCATGATTCTCTGTAACTTACAAAATGAGAGGGAAAAATGCTGAATGAACAATTTATAGTTAGAAGTCTTTGTAAGAAGATATAGATTTTACAGTTTCAAATTAATTTTATTTGGGGACTGCCCTTAATTCTGTCATCTAGGAACAAAATTTGAAGCATTGACTACTAAGAAAGTAAATGTGAGGGGTTTTTTAAAACCGTATTTCCTATATTCTCCAAACATACTCCACCTCAACCTACTAGCTCCCTTGCCATATATTTAAGACAATAAGCTCAACTGGTTATTATCAACAAAGTCTCATTCACCAAGTGTAATTTATATTCTTTCAGTAGTTTATTTTCTCTTGTGTTTCTGTCCTTCGTAGGCTTGGTGACAAGGAGGACTAGACATCACTTATAAGCAGCACTAAAGCATCTCTGGGATGCTGAGAATGACTCAGCAGTCCCCTAAACTCTGATGACACTACTCTTTGTGAAGTTTCCACTCTATAATTTCTTAGCCAGATGAGCTTAAGGATGGCATTTTTACTTTTGCCCAAGAAAGAATTCAAATAACACATAAACGGGTAGAAATATAAACCATTCCATCTTGAAAAAATAGGTTCAAGAAAATCAGGATACTTACAGAATCCACAAGGTTGACCACAGACTTTGCAAAGTTATTGGTGTGTGCATGAGAAGAGCGATACTTCTTATACTGGGGGGGGAAAGGATAAACTAGTCACTGCCAAATCATAATTTAATGGTAAATTTCAAAATTCAGTAAAAACAGAAATCTCACAGCAATAGTACAAACAGGGATCAAAAATACACAGCTTGTGCCCTGTTGGATATGGTGGTGTTTTATTTTACTTCTCTGTTAAGCAGCAAAACTCTATCTAAAACACCTTACCAGTTCCAGGGAAGGAGAGCACCTGTAGAAATCTGTGTGAGAAGCTTTACCCCTGAGAAATAAGTTGTTAATACAGTCTTCATGTCTACAAAGGCAACACTTTTGTTCTCACTGAAACCACCTTTACCAGTTTGGGAAGAGCTTAGCCAAGAAATTTAGGCCAAGCTTTAAACTCAAGACCCTTCTCACTTTAATTCAAGACCATACACAGATCAAGAAACTTCCCTAGGCAGCATTTTAGACACTGGCCATGATACAGAATGTACTGTTCATAGATTTCAGTCTATTCTTTCAGAAGAATGAGTCCTCCAAATGAAGCTTTTAAGAATGTTTATGGTTAGTTATGATTATTTAAGAAAATCAACAAAAGTCAATGAATAGAATAATTTCGCAACAACATCTGGAGGGCTACGGTTTTAGCAAATACTGCCCAGTAGGTCTTTGAGAGGGCATTTGAAAACTGACATCTACCACAGGGGTATCATGCCCTCTACTGAGGAGAAAGGAAAACATACTCAAAACAACTGAATCAGATTTGCACCATAAATCTTTAAAATCTGTCTTTAATCATAATTACTAAAATAACATGTCTTTCATAAATATTACAAATGCTTCTATGTTTGAAACCCATGATGTCTTTATATTTGTCTCCTTTGCCCACTTTCACACTATAAATTTGTCAGGCTCCTTCATTTCATTCTCTCTCTCTACCCCTGGTACTATGTTTTTTTAAACAAAGAATATAGGTCTTCATATTTACATACCTGATACTTATTTTTATTATACTATATACACTGACAACCCACGAAAAATGTGCAATATATTAGTACCGTGCTACTGGTTAGGTAGCATTCTTTAATTTATAACCATTTAGATTTATAATACTTGCCACAGTATGAATGATTGTATCCCCCCAAACCCATGGTTTGAAATCCTAACTCTCAAAATGATGGTATTAGGAGGTGGGGCTTTGGGGAGATGCTTTGGTATGAGGTCGGATCCTAATAAATGGAAGTACCACCTCACAAAGGAAGCTCCAGAGAGTTCCCTTGCTCCTTCCACCAGATGAAATGGGGACAGAGCAAGGTGCTGTGAACCAGGAAGCACGCCCTCACCAGAACACAACTATGCTGGCACCACAGTTTTGGGCTCCTCAGTCCCTGGAACAGTGAGGAATTAATTTCCATTATTCACAAGCCACCCAGGCTGAGGTATTTAGTTACAGCAACCTGAATGGACTTGGACTCAACGGACTCAGACTCTATGTTATTGCTGCCACTGTGCATTCTAATCTGCCCTGAGCTGTCTTTATGTGTTCTTTAATAGTTAACATCAATCTGTGCCTATAACTGGGCCATAAAACATCATATTGATCGAAACATCTTAAGGCACTTTAACAGGATGTTCAAACCTAGTATAAAGAAGGTGCTGCAAATAGGTAAGAATTTTAAGTTGTCCAGCAAATTCTATGCACTAAAAAATGTCAAAGGCATGTTTTGAAGTAAAAGTAGAAGTCTCAACATTAAGTCCCTTTGGGGTGATGAAAATGTTAAAAAGTCTCAGTAAGAAGAAGCACACATCACAAAAAAGAATGGAAAAATATTAGCTGACACCTATCTAATGCTGTGGTGTTGGGCACCTATTACAATTCACTTTATTTTCTTCTGAATATTAACTTTTCCATTTTGTAGACTTCTTTTTCTAGTATAACTGTCTGCAAAAATATGACATGCAAGTTAAAAAAATTAACAAAATGAGGTCTTTTTTGAAGTCTATCAAAATGTGAAGTTTTTCACTTATTTCATGTTTATAATTTCCACATCTGTCTTTTCCTTTTTCAAAAGCCCACTCTGCCCACTGTGGGGTAAGTGAATTAGAGAGGGTCCAGTATGGAAGCATAGGGATCTGCTGGAAATAGTCCAGGTAAGAGGTAAGGAAGGCTGGGTATCTGTAGGGAGAAGTAGGTAGACACACTATGAAGGCAGGGTTCCCACGACTTGCTGATGAAGAGAAGAATAACCGATGACTCCTAGGTTTTGAACTTGGATGGCTGGGGGAACAGTGGTGCCACTTAAAATAATGAGAAAGACTAGGGGAAGAGAAGCTTAGGACTAAGGAACCATAGTTGTGATTCAGAAACGTTAGAGATGCCTATTCAGTATTGAAGTAGGTATGCAAGTAGACAGCTGGAGACATAAGTATGGATTCAGGAGGCTAGAAGCAAAAAGTAGAGAGGGTCAAATTTAAAGTCATGATGTTATTTAAAGGATGAGACCAGAAGTGGGCATCTTGGGGGAGTTATAGAAAGAAAAGAAAGCCCAAAACCAAGTTACGGGTACTCGCAAAAGTCTAGAGGTCAGATACAAAAGACTAAGAAGAAATAACCAGTGAGGTGGGAAAGCTGTAGCATCACAGAAGCTGAGAGATGAAGAAAATGTTTCAAATAGGAGAACGTGGTCAGCCGCATCCACAGCTGCTGCGAGAGATGAATGATGACAGCGAGCAGTACCCACTAGATTGGTTCACCGAAAGTGCCATTTACCGGAGCAGCTAGGATTTACTAGGGTCTCTAAGAGTTTCTCCTACAACAAATACATGTTCCTCACAACTCCATGAGGTGGATTTTGTTAGCCCCATTTTAGAAATATGGAAAGTGAGGTTCAGAGAGGACAAAGAACTTATTCAAGGCCACAGAGCTGTTACTCAATGCCTACTCTGGGTTCAGACAGGAGATAAACCTTTTCCATTAACAATTCTTATAAAATAGTTTATGTATATTCCCAATAAGTCATGATTATCAATGAGAACTTATAATTGGTTAGGTGCCCATAAAATATGGTGGTTTTTAAATAAGGTTTAAACTGAAGTTTAAATTGAAAAATGTCTGAGTTATAACATACTTGCACTCTTTGACTTATATGTAAGGAGACAGCAAAAATGTAAGCAAGACATTTTTTTGTGCACTTTAAGATATTTCAACTAACTTTCTATTAGAATTAGGTTTTTCATATTTATATTTAGCCCAAGCGGCTCAAAGAAATGTTTGCGGACCCTTATCAAGGCTATATAATTGGCCCATAAATTAGGTTCCACCAGGCAGCTACTAAGATGCTTTCTACAAAATTGAGGGATTTTTCTTTTCTAATTGAAAGCCACTGAAAACATGATAGCTTGTTCAAAGTAAGGTGTCTGCATTTTTTCAGTAAGTCAATATTAGGTTACTCTGAATTAAAGAGGTTAGCTTGAATGTGAATATAGGCAAAACGTTTCTCTTTCCTGCATGAATGAGAACTAATTTTGCATACAAAGAAATTGTGCAATCTCCATTTATGATAAAACTTACTTTCACATTTTGTGATCACTGAAAATAATTTACATTTAAAGTGCCAAATTTACTTTTCCTTCCTGAACAATTACAACACTTAAGAAATTTGCTTTTTGAAAAAAAAATTAAAATTAGAGCTTGATTTTCAACCCAAGGGTGAAGGTTATCACAACAGTAGTGCTGCTTCAAATAGCACAAAGATTGTAAAATGAGTAATTTCAGGGATGATCATTCTAAAACCCGATAGCAAATCTTCAGATATTAAAAAAATAGATGTTAAGTATTCTAGTTCAGTTTTACTTTCAAAACATGAATTTCAGTACTCTGATCCACATTCTGATTTACTACTTCTTTGTGGCAATCAAAGTCAACAACTACTTAAAAAGAAAAACTTTTTTTCGTTTCTTACTATGCATTCCCTCCATATTTATCAGTGCAAATTATAGTTCTTTTATTCTAGATTCAAAGATAGGTGAGCATATCATGCCTAGTTCTCACTCAATTTTAATAATAAAATAATTACTAATGTTTACCATTAACAAATTGGTAGCATAAACAAGTTAACTTTATCATAGAATATATAGTATAATGTGCAGAAAATCTCTATTTATGAAAATGGTATTTTAATGGGAGGGTGCTATTGTATCACTCATAAGATAAAGCAAGACTATTTACATGCTTCCATTTAAAAGGATTAAAAAATAAATTCAAAGTATATAAATTTTAAAAATTATATTTTTCTATATAAACAGTTAATGCTATCTACTCCTTGATTGATAACTTTATGTACCTTCCCAATAGAGTATGGTGGGACAGGGACTGTGTAATTGCAGGTAATGGCTTGGAGAATTGTTCTTTCAATTCCCAGCTATACGTGAATGCACTTTGTGAATTTAAAAGCATTGCATGTTTCTTAATTATTGCTTCTGCTACTTTAAAATGTTTATTTAATGGATATTAGAAAAAGCCTAAGTGTTGAAAGCCATAATTTCACAACGAGCCACAGTGCTAAGGACTGAGAAGTAGCTGGATAAAAACTCATTGTGCCAATCAACCAAAATAGTTCAGATGAAAAATTATCTTGGGGTTTCAAGAAAATTAATGTCCTTCTGAAACTCCTTTTTTAGCCTTCATTAGCTAAAATGGCTGTCTACACATTTGGTTTTCCTTCCTACCAGAGAAGATCTCTGCTAAATTGTATGTAATTCTGATAAACTCTGCTTCTTCTAGCATATGCCAAGCAATATACATAAAAGCCACATGGTAAATAAAATAAATCTGCATATAAAATGAAGAGGTACTCCACTGAATAATATTTAACATAATTGAACTAGCACTTGGCCATTTAATAGAAAGTGTCTACTGAAGTAGAGACTCAAATAAAAGTTTAAAAATAAAGTCACCACATTTTTAAATATATGGTTTCAAGGCTTTTTCTGAGTAGCCTTGAATTTCATGTTGTCATTTTACCCTATAGTCTGTGAATCTAATTTGGTCTTCTTAAAGTAAAACAAGCACTTGGGGCACCTGGGTGGCTCAGTCAGTTAAGTGTCCAACTTCAGCTCAGGTCATGATCTCACAGTTCATGGGTTCAAGCCTCACATCAGGCTCTGTGCTGAAAACTCAGAACCTGAAGCCTGCTTCAGATTCTGTGTCTCCCTCTCTCTCTCTGCCCTTCCCCGACTAGTATTCTGTCTCTCTCTGTCTTTCAAAAATAAATGTTAAAAAATTTTTAAATGACTTAATGATGTATGCAAGGCAGCCTGAATTTTTGTTACAATCTTTTACAAATGTTTCACCCATACCTGACTTTCAAGTATTTCTTAAAGATTCTCATCTTTCCAGAATGTAACTGAGTTTTCATTAAAGCAAGTACTCTTTGTCTTAGTTTATACAATTTTTTAATTAAATTATGTAATTACAACAAAAATTACAACTGGCCTACACAGCCTGGGGAATGTGGCCACGGGGTGCTAGGACCACCCTCTCAACAGTTCATGAAAGCCAGTTGGATGCAACTTTCCCCAACTCTTTACTTAGTGACCTCACTTTGGTAGCTTGAAATCAGCCACGATGGGTGTATTTACACCACAGAAATCAAGGTGTTTCTTCCCAGAGAGTTGGGTGTTCAACATTTATCAGTAGACCCCAAGTATTGGTAAGACTCTAGGCTTTAGCCAACCTATTTAGTAAGGGACATGACTAAGTAAAATATGGTTAAGAATGTTTCTACTCTATTTTCAAGAAGGGCCAAAGGAGGCAACAATTATTATTCACGTCTCTTAAGTGTTACTGAGATGACACACTAACTCACATTTTACTTTGACATAAGTAACACAATATTATTCATCTTTCTAAAATTTAAGGAAGATAAATCATCAAAGATAGTTTCTTTGGATATGCCTTTACTATACGTGTTTATCTCCTATAACTATTTTTGCCACAAGTCATAATTAGTAAGAAAAAAAATGTTAGCAGAATGAAGACATGCAGTAAAACTAGAAAGTAGAGGCCAGATAGATAGATGAAGAAAAGTAGAGGATAAAAATTTTAAATGAAGATGTGAAAAGACATCAAATAATTGAATTTAATAATGAAAATCACTAAATAAAAGGAAAGCTTAGAGTAGTGAAAATTCTATAAAACCCACCACCGTTTCCAAACACCATGTAATAAATCAAGTCATCCAATAGTTCCAAAGAAATAAAGCATCTAAATATATTGGCCTTAATAAGTAACAAATAATTTTTAAATATAAAATGAAATTATTCTTTCTTAAGCAAGCTGCCAGGTTTAAAACTCACTGATTCTTTATATTCTTACCGTTTTGTGATCATTAACAATCATAAGTTCCAAATATTTCATTTCTTCAAACACACCACGAGATGGCTGTGGAAAATAAACATATATGGTCAGAGTGGTCAGACATATGTCTCATGCTAACTCTTGGAGATTAACTTCGAATTTCCAAAGAACCCCTTCCTGCCTACTTGAAAACACTCTGGAAGAAACTTGGTGAGGAGATCAAAGAAAGTACCTACATGTAAAGTGTGGGCAAACATTCAAATATTCAGAAAAGAATCGTATTTAATTATCATTAAGATACTCATCAAGATACAGACCGGCCCATGTTATTTTTATGTGATTTTCATATGTACAAATATTCTAGAGAAAAATGCATTGTATAATTCTGCTAAAATACATAATCTCAATTTCTTTGACATTAAAATGTGATGAAAAAGATTCTTATCTACTTCAAACTTCAAAGAAAATCTACTTAAAATTCACTTAATAAGAATAGCACAGTACATGTGCAACAGCTGTCAATATAGTCAAAAGAAGGACCCAAGCATCTGACTCTTGGTTTCAGTTCAGGTCATGATCCATTGGTTTGTGGGTTCAGGTCCCATGTCAAGCTCTGTGCTGATGGCATCGGGCCTGCTTGGGATTCTCTCTCTCCCTTTTTCTCTGCTCTTTCGTCACTTACACACACATGCTTTCTCTCAAGTTTAATTAATTAACTAATTAAAATATATATGTATAGCCAAAAGAGACATTAACTCAGTGGAGTGAAACTGTAATAATAATGTACTACATCTTAACCATACAACTTCCCAAAGGAACAAACATTGACAATTACTATTTTCCAAATTCTTCTAAATTTTTATTATTACTAGATAATTTTAAAAGCAAGTGCTAAACATTTTAGCCATGATTTGGGCTTTCTTTTTTCATACCTGGAAAATCAATAATGGCTCTTTTTTTGTAATGTACAAGGTCATTTGATAACAGTGGACTGTCATGAAATGTCAGTAGCCTGTATAAAACTTATTACTAACCACATCTTTAAGAGTAAGCAAAACAACAACAAAAAATCTCTAAGTGAAAAAACAAAAATTGTATCCATAATCACCATCATATGAAGAAAGACTCATAAAGGAGAGGATGATTTAACCTGTAACTAAGTTTCTGATGGCTGGTAGTCTAATTTTTTTCACAAAAAATACATTCAGCAAAACATTATCTAAAATGTGCAATTTTCAGTATAATTACTCATTAAGTTATCTCGTAAATTACCATGTAATCTATATGCTGTGGAATTAATTCTCGGTTACATAGCATTCACCATGTAATTATGAAACAGTCCCCATCATTACAGCTTTCTAATCTATTATGAAAAAGACTAGGAACATAATTTCAGTGACAAAGCTCCTATACATTTATCAATACATGTAAGCTATATGATTGTTGTTGATTATAATTACATGATTCTTATTTAGTAAGTGTCAGGATACGAATGGTCAAACAGATCCTTAGAATAACACATCCAGCTTCAAATGTTGGTGTAACAGAACTTTTAAATTGAAAGGAATACAAATAAGCATAATTAGCCAACACTTCAAAATCTAATGTTTCCCCTTACGTTTTTTGTTTATAAAAATATTTCAAATGATGTTAGGTAAGCCACGTGAGAAAAAGTCTGCTGTACTTTTAATAGAAAAAATACACTGCAATTTTTGTCTGAAGATGCTTTGTAGATGAAGCTAATACAACATACTCTATCAGCGTTCATAGGACACTAGAATCAGTTTACATCACTCATGGGAAAAGTTGAATAAAAAGCAATACGCCTATAAGACTCAAATCACAGGAGGAGTCTGGTTTGTTGTTTTTGTTTATGAAGAAGTTGCCCAAATCTAAACTGCTTTAGATACACTCAGATACTATGTGATTTCGGGCACACAGTTTAACTGAGTGAATGGCCTGTCTGTGGGTCAATGCCACACTCACATTCACTGCTCTCTTTCTTCTCCTTTTCAACCACTGTAATTCAGATAGAAAGGGCCACTGGTCACTGCTTTCCATACCTGTGTGAAAGAAAAAAGGAATACCAAAATTTATACTTGACTGCAGTTCAACGGGAGTATGTTCTTAAAATATTACGTGAAGGTGCCAAAACTAAAGCAGAAAGAAATAAAAAATTTGAACAGACCAGCTACCAGCAATGAAATTGAATCAGAAATCAAAAAATTCCTCAAAACTAAAGTCCAGGACCAGATGGCTTCACAGATGAATTCTACCATCTAAAGAAGAGTTAGTACCTAGTCTTCTCAAACAACTATTTCAAAAAACATAAAAGGAAAGTAAATTTCCAAATTCATTCTATGAGGATAGTATCACCTTATACCAAAACTAGATAAAGACACCACAAAAGAAGAGAACTACAGGCCAATATTCCTGATGAATGTAGATGCAAAAATCCTCAACAAAATATTAACAAACTGAATCCAACAATACATTAAAAAAAATCATACACCACATTCCAGTGGGATTTCTTTCCAGGATGCCAGTGCTGTTCAACATTCACAAGACAATCAACATGATACATTACATCAATAAGAGAAAGCGTAAAACCATATGATCATTTCAATAAATGCAGAAAAAGCATTTGACAAACTACAACATCCATCCATGATAAAACACCCTTTGCAAAGTAGGTCTAGAAGGAACATAGCTCAACATAATAAAGGCCAGGCCATAAATGAAAAACCCACAGCCAACATCATACTCAATGATGGAAAACAGAGCTTTTCTCCTAAGGTCAGGAAAAAGACAAGGATGTCCACTCTCACCACTTTTATTGAACATAGTACTGGAAGTCCTAGCCTCAGCAATTAGACAACATAAAGAAGTAAAAGGCATCCATATTGGTAAGGAAATAGTAAAACTGTCACTATTTGCAGATGAGATGATACTATATATAGAAAACCTTCATGACCACCAAAAACCTGATAAATGAATTCAGTAAAGTCACAGGATACACAATCAATGTACAGGAATCTGTTGCATTTCTATACACTAATAATGAAGTAGAAGAAAGCGAAATTAAGAAAATAATCCTATTTACAACTGCATCAAAAACAATAAAATATCTAGGAATAAACTCAACCAAAGTAGTGAAAGACTTGTACTCTGAAGTCTATAAAACATTGATGAAAGAAATTCAAGACGATGCAAAGAAATGGAAAGACATTCCATGCTCATGGGTTGGAAGAACAAATACTGTTAAAATGTCTACACTACCCAAAGTAATCTACAGATTTAGTGCAATCCCTATCAAAATACCAGAGGATTTTTCACAGAACTAGAAACAACCAATCTAAAATTTATATGGAATCACAAAAGACCCCAAACAGCCAAAGCAATATTGAAAAACAAAACTCAAGATATCACAATTCCAGACTTCAAGTTATATTACAATGTGGTAGTAATTAAAACAGTATGGTACTGGCATGGAAATAGACACATAGATCAATGGAGTAGAATAGAAAACCCAGAAATAAACCCACAATTATATGGTAAATTAATCTTCAACAAAGGAGGAATGAATATACAATGGAAAAAAGACAGTCTCTCAACAACAACTACATGTTGGAAGAATGAAACTGGACCGTTTTCTTTGCCCACACAAAAAATAAACTCAAAATGGATTAAAGACCTAAATGTGAAACCTGAAACAATAAAAATCCTTGAAGACAGCATAGGCAGTAATTCTCTGACATCAGCCAGAGCAACATCTTTCTAGCTATGTCTCCTGAGACATGGGAAACAAAAGCAAAAATAAACTATTGGGACTATATCAAAATAATATGTTTCTGCACAGCAAAGGAGAAAATCAACAAAACTAAAGGGCAACTTACTGAATGGGAGAAGATATTTGCAAATGACATCCGATAAAGGGTTAGTATCCAAAATATATAAAGAACTGATACAACTCAACTCCTCCAAAACAAATAATCCAATTAAAAGTGGGAAGAAGATATAAACAGACATTCCTGCAAAGAATGCATCCAGATGGCCAACAGACACATGAAAATATGCTCAATATCACTCATCATCAGGGAAATGCAAATCCAAACTACAATGAGATACGACCTCACACTTGTCAGAATGGCTAAAAATCAACAACACAAGAAACAGCAAGTGTTGGCAAGGATGCAGAGAAAAAGGAACCCTTCTGCACTACTGGTGGGAATGCAAACTAGTGCAGCCACTGTGGAAAACAATATGAAGATTCCTCAAAAAGTTAAAAACAGAACTACCTTACAATCCAGCAATAGCACTATGGGTATTTACCTTAAAACTACAAAAACATTAATACAAAAGGATACATGCATCCCTATGTTTATTGCAGCATTATTTACAACAGCCAAAGTATGGAAAGAGTCAAGGTGTCCACCAAATAGATGAATGGATGAAGAAGATATGGTGTATATGTACAAGAGAATATCCCTCAGCCACAAAAATGAATGAAATCTTGCCATTTACAACAACGTGGACGGAGCTAGAGAGTATAATGCTAAGCAAAATAAGTCAGTCAGAGAAAGACAAATACCATTTGATTTCACACATAAGTGGAATTTAAGAAACAAATGAACAAAGGGAAAAAAAGAGAAAATGAGACTAACCAAGAAACTCTTAACTATAGAGAACAAACTGATGGTTACCAGAGGGGAGGTGGGTGGGGTGAATGGTTGAAAATAGGTTATGGAGATTAAACAGTACACTTACCATGATGAAAAAAATTAAATTAAATTAAAAATACTATGTGAAGAAATAGCAACATTGATTGCACACGTCATCTCAAAATCAAAATAAACTAAGGTGAAAAAAGTATACCAATCATTAAACATTTCACATTCTCATGGTCACAATTCCATTTATCTAATTTAGATTTATCCAAATCTAATTCCATTTATAAGCCACAAATAACTTATAATGCAAATATCATTTTCTTCCAAAAGTCATCCAAAATGTAATGAACTGTTCAAGACTCATTAGAATATGTATATTTGACCTACAATCACCTGACCCTCAATATCTGAAAATTCAAGAGAATTTCACCATGCTCAATTCACTTTAGAATTAAAAATAATGTGTGGCATAAGATTTTGCATACACTATTAAAGACTTTTGGCATTAATACACAGAAGTAATATCACATACCCCAATAATCCAAAAGAAGCTTTTGTCAACATCAGCATGCTTAAGATGCCTCAGGACCAGAGAGTAAGAGAGAGACAATACAAACTGGCTAAAGAGCGGTAAACTGCTGAGGACCCATAAGGATGTACCTCATTGCAGATCACCATTCAATTTAGCCACACTCTCTGGTTCCTAACAGAGCTTCACTCCTGGTCTTCATATTTTGGTGTTTCCATCAGCAATGACTCTCTACGCCTCAGTACACGCCAGCCACAGTTAACAGCACTGCCCACCCACACTAAGCAATTCCACCTCCCACTGAGCCTGCATATTCACCAAGCTCCACCAAGTCACGGCTCCTATTACTCCATATAAAATGGCTATCTTAATGAGAACTTACTGAGATTCTTCATTTGCTTAGAATATCGTCCTGCCAAGGTTTTCTGGATTATATGTGGTCGACCTGTGCTTTTCTGAAACAAAAACAATCATAGGCAATTAAAAAGCAAGACGTGACCAAGCTTCTATGGAATAGAGTTAGAACTTTCTCCAATATCTTTCCTAAAATGGGAACATTTATATGCTAATATTTTAGCTATCAAAAATGAAAAGTATGTCTTATTGAAACTTTAATTTTAAATAAAATAGAGCACCATCCAATTGTTCCAGTGTAGATAAAAGCATAGTTTTATTAGCTACTTTTAAACTTTAGTTTTCTTCAAAGCCATGAATAAGAAATTCACAAAAAAGAA
This sequence comes from Hyaena hyaena, assembly GCF_003009895.1. Classification (NCBI taxonomy): domain Eukaryota; kingdom Metazoa; phylum Chordata; class Mammalia; order Carnivora; family Hyaenidae; genus Hyaena; species Hyaena hyaena. The sequence goes on from NW_024081330.1 coordinate 898,099, forward strand.
TCACAAATGTTCAATGAATATATAAAAAAATAATGAATGCCTTAATACCCCTTCAAAATGCAAATTTAAAAAAAGACATACCAATTTTTGCCGTCAAGTTGGCAAAGGTTTTAAAATTATGATAACCATAGTTAATTATGGTTGCAAGTTAAAAAGCACTCTCATACTCTGCTGATGGAAATAAATTGGGAGCATAGTTCAAAGAGAACTTTACCAATGTCTACAATGACCTTGAAAATATTCATATCCTTTGCCCTAGTAACTACACTTTTAAAAGCATCTTACTTATTTCCATTACTATTAGCTTCCATTACTGAGTACATAGTATATACGAGACACTGTTAATGTACACAGTACTTGATTTAATCCTCACAAGAGACTTATATAACGCATATTTTACCTTTATTTTACAAATAAAAAATATTGCGGCTCAGAGAGATACATCATTGAGCTAAAATTATATTACAGAATAGTGATCCAATTTATTTTAAAAATATATGAGAACATATCATTGAAAAACTGGATGAATGTATTGAAAGGTGAAGAGAAATTTTCTCTCGGGGGTGGGATAATGGATAATTATCATGTAGTTAAGTATTGGCTTATTTTGCTTTCCAGATTTCCTTAATAGATTACATAAAAGATTCACAATAATTAAGAGTTTTGTTTTTCATAACTTGAGAGAGAACATGAATTCTCACTAGAAACACCCCGTGCATATTATTTGACTTATTGTAAAGCATACTAAAACCAATAATAATAAACTAAACATCAGAAAATCTAAATTCCAGATCAGTAGATTCTTAATTCTGGTAACAGGTGAAATGATACCTAGAGCAATGAAACTCACAATTGGATTAGCAGCGCAATTTTAAAAACTGACTGACTTAAAAGTTTCAAGCACTGTTCTTTTCCATCTCCCCATGTGAAGACAAGGACAGATTGTGAACAGAAGGTAGGCAATAAGGAGGAAAGCAAAAGGGAAAAGGCATTAATCTGTAACAATCAGCCCCTGAAGAATGTGATTAGGGGTAGAACAACGTAAAACCAGTAGTTAAAATACTATGAAAATAACAATTTGCTTATAAATCTTTTCAGCAGTTTATTAAACATAGTCACATACATTTATTAATTCATCAAACCTGCAAAACTGACCAATTAGGATGCCCTGAAAAATTATCTGATTTTACATTTTTAAAACTTCTGAGGCCTAGGGAGTTGTTATTTTCGTTTTTTTGTTTTGTTCTTTGGGGGTTTTTTTTAGGGTAACCGGACCATTAATCAATGCAAGAAATCAAAGCCAATGTTTTGCTGACCGAGTCAAATAAACTTGCTGTATACAAGTTATTTACCCACCACTAGAGTAGGGGAAAAACATTTTATTTAGTCAAAATGGCTTTATCGGGTCGGGGGTAGGTGGTAAGTGTCTTTGTTATCCAGTAATTTTTATATTTACTATTTGAAAAATGATAAGGTTTAAGCAATCATGTTTAAACATTTAAAATTTAATGGCATTTCTGCCTCAAATGTGGCTTTTTTAAACAAGAGATTTATATATACATCGCACAACAAAGAAAATAAGTGTTTGGGCAACTGTGATTATCAACAGTCTAAATGACTAGTACCTGTTTCAAAATTTATTTTATCTACATGTGAAATCTCTAAAGACAAAAAAATGTTTTCTGCTCCCCATCAAATGACTGCAATATTCTGACTCAATCACTCTCAAAATATTATTTTCTCAGGGGCGCCTGGGTGGCTCAGTCCCTGTTTAGCCCTGTCTGCCCCTGTAGACTATAAACTCCATGAGCCCCAGGCTCTTTGTCTGTTTTGCTCACTACTTTAACCACAGCACCTAAAATAGTGCCAGCATGTAGTAAGCCCTCATTACAATACCTAACAAATATAGATCAAATTTCAGATTTGTTTATATTCTATTAGTGAGCAACACTCTTAGAGTATAAGATTTCTTTTTTCCCAATTTTATTAAGACAAAATGGACACATAATATTGTATAAGTTTAAGCTCTACAATATAATGATCTGCTATACGTATATATTGCAAAATAATCTCCACAATAAGTGTGGTTAATATCTATTATGTCACAATTACAATTTTTTTTTCTTGTAATGAGGGCTTTTAAGATCTAATGTCTTAACAACTTTCAAATATACAAATGTACTCTAGTCACCAAGTTGTACATTACATCTCAGAGTTCATCTATATTCTAACTGGAAGTTTGTAACTTTTGACCACTTTCTCCCATTTCCCCCATTGGCTTCTGGTAACCATGGGTCTGTTCTCGGTTTCTGAGTTCAGTATTTTTAGATTCCACATATAAGCAAGATCTGTCTTTCTCTGTCTGACTTATTTCACTTAGCATAATGCCCTCATGGTTTCCTATCTAGGTTGCTGGCCTGTGTATGATTCTAGGCATCATTTTTTTCCCCTAACTCTAAAGAAAACTAAATACTATCTAATATAATCATATAAACTCATTCAACTCCAAATTTCCTCACTGACGATCCTTAGACTCATAAAAGTTAAGTATATGATTATACAATTATCTAAAGAAGCAGTGAGAATAAAAGCTAGTTTAAAGGAAAAGTAGTTGGTCTATACAAAACAAAATCTCCTCTCTGCTCTATAGACTGGAAAGAACTGCCTCCACTTCCAAAAACCCTAGATTTGTTGCCTCTTATCCTCTCTTACTGGTATGTGGCCTGTTTGATAAGAAAAGCAACTTTTGTTTTTCTGAGCTGCTGCCTAGGCATTTCACAGCATAATAACCCTGCTGACACCCAGAGTCTGGACATGTAGATAAGAACTTGAGTTTAGGATTCCCATTCTCAGTTCCCGCTTTGCATTTCTGAGGGCACCTTTAAAATAACCACTTGGAATTAAGTCTGCTAAAAGTTAGGGACTCTACTCCAACCACCTCAAAAGTAATAGATGCTTGCTATCCTATCTCTTGCTCACCTGTGACTTGGGATGGAGGACTGGCTTACTGACCCTCCAACCTAGATTCCAGGATCCGTATGTGATAAATCTTATGACTTTACTTCCCCTGTGTGAGTGGATTGGAAGAGCACCATCAATCCAAACAACCATGGATTTCACTTTCCTGAAGTGGGAGTTTGGATGCTAAGGGAGTCCCCTGCTGAGCCCATCTAGGTGACTTGTGTTCTCCCAGTCAGCAGGTCATAATCTGCATATTCTAAATTTGATACACCAGCACCAGCTCCTCAACATACCTGGGACGTGCAATTTAAACTTTAAAACTCATGGTGTCATTCTCCATTTGAAATAATGTGTTACATAGAAGTGCACACTGACATCCACATTACATTCTTCATGGCTCAAAGGCAAAGATGCTAAAAGAATAAAATACCGTAAGGAAACGAAGGTCACAGACTTACTTCATCATGAGTCAGCTCCAGTGGTTCTATCATATATACAAAGGTATTATCTTCAAACATACCACTGCAAGGCAAGAAATCACACAAGGAGAAAATTAAATATAGCAAACAGCAAGAAACAGCAAATGAGCTTCATAGTGCATCTTTAAAAATGAAGAGTATATATGAACAAATATCTTTTTATATTGCTCCAAATCTAATTTATATACCTGTATGGAATCTCACTGTGGTCTCAGCACTTTACTAGACAGCAGACAGGCTACAAGAAGTATTAAAGTGTATACCACAAACATACATAGTATAAATATTATAATTAAGTTTTGAAACAAAACGGACAGATCAGAGGATTAATCTGGAATGGGACTATTTGTACAGTTCCAGTATGTCAAATTATAATTCCAAGACAATGTACAAGTAGGACAAATTTCTTGCTACACAAATCCAATATCATCTATAAGAAAATAGGTACTTTATACATTAGAATAATCTAAAACACTCTGATTCTGGGGCACTTAGGTGGCTAGACCAGTTAAGGGTCCAGCTCTTTATTTCGGCTCATGTCATGATCTCACAGTTCATGTGATTGAGCCCTACGTCGGGCTCCCTGCAGACAGCACAGAGCCTGCTTGGGATTCTTTCTCCCTCTCTCTTTGCACCTCTCTCTCCCTCTCTCTCTCCCTCAAAATAAATAAACATTTTTAAAAACCTTAAAAAAAAAACCATCTGATTTTGAAGAGGCAAACAGAAGTATATTGATGGCCGCAAATTGGGAATTTCCATTAAGCAGTATGACTCTGTGTTGCATTTAATTTTGAGAGATATAGCAAGATAAGATTTTCAAGATCTTTTTCATCACATGGCCACAACTAGATCCTTAAAATCAGGTGTTACTATTTGCATCCAAAAAGTGCTTAAAGAGGTTTTTCTAGAGACTGCCTTGAAGTCAATGTATGAGCTTCTCTCTTTGTCCCCCAGCCTCACCTGACCAATACCAGCCTGACTGCTATGTCCTCTGGCAGACACTTCTGGGCAACCTTCCTGGACTAGGTTTGGTCACCTCATAAGTCCCTGACACTCCCCTTCACAGCTCCAATTACCAAAATGGCAATTAAATATTAATCTGTGTAATTACTTGTTTAATCTCTGAATCTCCTGCAAACTTTGAATGTTAAAAGAACATGGGACCGGCCCAGAAGGTTCACTACAACAAACATCTGTGAAAGAAAAGATGGAAACAGTGAACGGATGAAAGCAAGTTCACTCTCCCATTGAGAATCCCACGTACTGAAGTCCGTTGCAGGTCGAGAGAGCTGCTCTGGAGTCCTTGACACCTCGGATGCTTCCGTGGTAGTAACAGTGCTCCCCGCCCTGCAAAGCAGAAGGGCTAATTATTAACAAAGCTTTCTGTGTCATCATTCAGTCTTAGAGAAGCATCTATAAACCTAAGGAATGGCAAAGACGGTCCTAGAAACTGCTCTTGGTTGATATGAAATCCCAAAGGGCACTAAGCCATTTTTCAGCTTTTTACAATGATGTTGTATTATTAAATTTAATGAAGGAGAGAAAACTATAAAAGGAATAAGGCACCAATGCAACTGGTACAACTTACGCACCTTTCCTAAACATGGAAGGGAGTAGACACGTACAGATGTTGTTATGGAATAAGGTCTTCTGCCGAACTGAGGAGAGACCTCAAAGGTGTTTGATGGAAAACTACATAAAACCTTATTATTTGCTTTCCTACCTTTTAAAATTAGTTAAAAACAATTTTAGAAGTATTATATGAACTTAACTTTCAAGTTCAAGTAGCAACTACAAAGGCCTATTTCAAAAAACAGAGCAGTTACTTTCTCCCTCTCTCCCCACCTCCATGGCAACCATTTTTAACTCTTTTATCTATTTCTTCTACTGTTTACCTATGTATTTCTGAATGGAATATTTCTACTGCTACATCCTGGTTTATTTCACTTTAGAAATTATGTAGAACCTTGAAAACCTCTTTTGCCCCAAATACATGCCAATACACATCACCAGTTTTTGGTTAAATTGGTAATTAGTGTTTACATGATGACTCTGTAAATATTGTTCACAGCTGTACCACTACAATTACATTTTCTTTCTTGCTCCATTTTTAATTTTTTGAGACCTTTTTTTTTGCATTGTTTCTTTGCTTGCTTATTTTCCCATGTATTGAGCACTTACATCTTTCTCATTGTCTGAAATATTATCTATAACTCCTCTTCAACGGCCAGACATATCAGGTAACTTATCAACCCATTCTACTCCTAGAAACAGCCTGCTTGTCACCCGTCAACTTCTGGCCAGGCCTGATACAGAGCCACCAACTAGGAGTTCTTTGTAGGGTCATCCTGGGAACTCTTCTGCCTACCTTCTATATCATGTCTTCTCCATCCATGGCCTCACCCTCCCTTTTTTTGAAGGTACACATCTTCTGTTACGTTCTTGAAAAAGTGATCATGGATGACAGATTTGGTGAGAACTTGCACATATAAAATTTTCTTTTTCTATCTTCACTCTAGATCAATTATTTGGATGGGTAGAGAATTCTAGATTGGAAATTATTTTCTCTCAGCATTTCAACAGCATTGTGCACAGCTTCTAATGTTGCTGCTGAGAATTGGATAATATTCTAATGTTAGATATATTTTATAAAATATAATTTTCCCCTTTCAAGAGAAATTGAGGGAATTTCAGTTATCCCCATTTTTATGAAATCTCATGACCTGTCTTTGCTTTTTCACTGTGCTGGGCACTATGTCAAACCTTTTAATCAAGAAAATGCAGAGGTGCCTGAGTAGCTCAGTCAGTTAAGCATCTGACTCTTGGTTTCTGCTCAGGTAATGATCTCATGGTTCATGTTCGACCCCTCACGTCAGGCTCTGTACTGGCAGCAGGAAGCATGGTTGGGATATTCTCTCTCTCTGTCTCTCTTTCTCTCCATCTCTCTCTCTCAATAATGAACATTTTAAAAAATTTTAAGAAAATGCATGAACTTCAGTTCTAGGAAACTTTTATTATTTCTCTGATAATTCCTTCCTTTCCATTTTTCTCTATAAATGGCACTCTTCTACTAGAATAGAGAAGTGATGTCTGCCCGGGTATATGACATAAGAAGTAGATCAGGGCTGTAAGTGCCCTCCACATAGACTTTCAGTCAACTCTTCTGTTTTCATGTGGCTTCAAATCCTGGATCTTCAATTGGCTTGCTTCTTCTTGCTTTTCCCCTACTGGAACAGGAGAAGCTCAAACCCGACAGTTACCCCTCATCCATCTGCTTTTTATCTCCTAAAATTTTATGGATACCTCTTATCTGCAGGCTTTTCTTCTCTTGTCTTTATCCTTGGAAGGTTATATCCTTTTTTGTTCTTTAACTATTATTTGAGTAGGTTATTGGTACTCAATACCTGGATAAAGTACATGAGTACTGAATCCACATGGTTTAACCAGAAGCTTCCTATTTGTTTTCTTAAGTAGAATGTACTGAATACACTTTGACTATTTCTCAATGATTTAGTTATTTTCATCACTGCTCATTATACTCTACTACCATAGCCTCAGAGCCTAATCAGAGACTAAGGGTGTCTACCCATACATCAAATGGCCACTTCCCAACCAACTCAGTTTGTTTCCTCTTAGAAACTATAATACACATTTCCAATGCTGGTTGTCTAAATTTTGTATTACAACCTTGTTAATATCTTATAAAAGGTTGCATTTCTATAGGGTTTGGTTCTTAAAAAGCAACCTTTATATAAATATTGATGTGTATGTAATATGACAAGTTTCATTTGCACAGTCAACACTGAGACTTATACGGACAAATGGTATCACACATCTCAGCAATTTCTGAATCCGGGTCAATATTCTGCAATTAAATTTCAAACTCTTCACATGATTCTAAAAACAACCACAGGTACCAGTAAGTTCCATCAAACTGGTTATTTAGCACTTTGTATCACACCTAAAAGCTATCTTAAGTCAGGTGATTATTAGAAATGCATAGCAAGCACTGTCATATTTACTTGACCTTTCTAAGAAAAGCTTTATTTCCCAGATTTTCCTAAAAATATTCTTTTTTTTTCCCCAGAAAATATTTCTAAGTGCTTTCTTAGATTTAAGCTTCATTCACATTGGAACATGAAGGCTGAAGCTCTCTCAGTACAAACGTCATTGTTAGTTATTTTAACTAAGACAGGATAATATCTGAAGGAAGTGTTTCGGTTCTCCATATATTTGAAGGTAAATCACCATATTTTCGGAATTTTAAATAAGACTTGCGGTAACATGAAATCCTTGAGGTTTATTATCATAAGAAAGCTTAAACATCTAAATTCTCTAGTTATATTAAGCACTACGAGCAATTCGGCAGGCTCTAATTTAGTATTAGTATTTGGTAGTATTTTAGGATTTTCTGAGTTTCTTATTACTAAATTTATAAGATATTCAGAAAACATTACCATAAAAATACTATTTGGCAACTCTCCAGATGTATGTAGCGTTTTATAAATATCACTGCAAAGTAACGTCTTGAAGTATTTCATCTCCAGTAAATGCTAGTTGAGAAGAGGCATTTCCTCCGGGGTAACAGGGATAACAGTGCAGATGGGCCACTCCCAGAGGCTCTGTGAGCAATGACATTGGACGGTCAGCTCTGGGGGTGCCTTCCACCCAAGGATCAAACCATCTTGAACACTCCCTGTCTCACAGTAACTACTCTCTCCATGTACAGACAGGGAAACAGAGACAAAGCACTAAAAGGCTCTGTTAAAGACACAAGAAGCCACAGTGAATATCACGTTTTCAGGCTCTTGAGTTAGTGTTCCTTTCTCCAGTTGCGAAGGCCTCAGACAGTTCTAGAGCACTGACCAGTCACTTCCAGATCAGCACCTATGAACACATCACAGAGCCGTGACTAGGCAAACAGCAGGCGGGACAAGCCAAATGGGATAATTCAGCACAGGACACAGTTTATGTGAGTCTCCAGAGGCATCAGCATATTCGAATTCAAAACTGTCAGTCAGTTATTTAAATTCACCAAAATAGAGCATCTGATAAGTGGAAGTTATTGGCTACTCAAAGGAACTCAAAAGTCCTAGTACAAATGCTCCCCAACCTACCATTTCCACACATCTGAACACTCTGCAAGTCAGATAACACTTAAATACTAGCAACTTTGCTCCAGTAGGTTTCCAAGCTCCTTATTGGAAACCACCAGGCCACTCCTGCCAGTAATGAACACTGACTGTGCGTCCTTTATTTTTTTATTTTTTTTTATACTTTTTTAAATTTTTATTTCTAGGAGAGAGAGAGAGACAGCGTGAGCAGGGAGGGTCAGAGAGAGAGGGAGATACAGACTCTGAAATAGGCTCCCGGCTCTGAGCTGGCAGTCAGCACAGAGCCCGACGCGGGGCTCAAACCCACAAACCGCGAGATCATGACCTAAGCGAAAGTCGGACGCTCAACCAACTAAGCCACCCAGGCGCTCCTGACTGTGCGTCCTTTAAAGCACTTCCTAATCAGAAGCAGCTTGGGATGATGGCTCTGTGAGTCCAATGCTAACAACATGTAGGGGAAAAAAGAGACTTGGGTCCCTGGTATTATCAATCAAATGACAGAAACAGTTTGATTCTACTCACTTGAAATACAGCCTATTGGAAAATAGAACCTATTGTTTCAATTTGATTTATTCTAAACCTGCTCTACCTTTCTGTCTGTTTAACTACCTTATCTGTACATCAGTCAAGGTCTATCAGTCAGTTATTATTATCTTCATTGCTTAAAAACCTCAAATAAACTCCTGCACTTTTGGGTAAACATTTGAGAAAAAAACTACGTAGGTCTTAGTTCACAAATGTGTATATTTTGATATTCCAGGTGCTGAATATAATAATAAAATATGACACTCTATTCAAATTATTTTTCTATATGCATATCTTTACATTCAGACTTATCAATCATCAGGGTCTATCAATTTATTTAATACAACAGAGGGCTGAGAGCAAAAAAGAAAAAGATATCTTTCACTGAATACATATACCTGAATTTGAATACCACAGCATAAGGAAATGAAAAAAAATTTTTCAGAAAATCAAGAAACTTGTGACCACAATACTAGCTTAATTATTTACCTTCTTTAAACTCAATAGGAGAAAATATTCAAGTACTAAAACAGCTTAGCTGTACCAATGCTATATAGATTTTTAATAGGTCATACAAAATTCTCCTATTCAAATTTAAAATAGCTTTGTAAGGAGCCAGTGTTGTCTACTCTCTCGAATTTTTTTAAATTTCCCAGCCAAGGGGCGCCTGGGTGGCTTAGTCGGTTAAGCGTCCGACTTTCGCTTAGGTCATGATCTCGTGGTTCGTGGGTTCGAGCCCCGCGTCGGGCTCTGTGCTGACTGCCAGCTCAGGGCCTGGAGCCTGTTTCAGTCTGTGACTCCCTCTCTCTCTGACCCTCCCCTGCTCACACTGTCTCTCTCTCTCTCCTAGAAACAAATAAAACATTAAAAATTTAAAAAAATAAAAAAATAAATAAATAAATTTCCCAGCCAGGAGCCATGCCCACAGAGGCCCATTTTCCTCCAAAAGGATCCCTGCCCAGGACATTTCACGTAAGAAGTGAGCTTGAACTGAGCCAGGGTGATATTTGACTTAAATTAAAAAAAAGAAAGAGTACAAAAACTTCTAGGAGGGTTATGTGATTATAGTGATAAAGAACAAAGACAGGGATTTTTATCTGTTTGGTTCACTGATGTATATCCAGTGCTAGAACAGGGACTAGATCATAGTAAGCTAAATCGGTATCTGTCTAATGAATACAGATGACTTATTTATGAGCCTGAATTACAAGACCAATCTTAAAGGAGCTAAGGATTCATGTTTGTTGAGAAGGTGGGTACATAAGTCCCCATTTCCCACCTGAGGGTTTATTTTTTCTTTAAGATATAATTGACAAGCCAGAAAATTCACCCCTTTGCAGAGTATAATTCAGTGGTTTTTAGTGCACTCAGTGAGTTGTGCTACCATCACCACTAATTCCAGAATATTTTCAGCATCTCAGAAGGAAATCTTGTACCCATTATCAGCCATTTCCTATCCCTCCTGACCCCAGCCCTGGCAGCCATATCCTACTTTTGGTCTTCGTAGATTTGCCTATTCTACACATTTTAAATAACCGGATTCATGCAACATCCTTCGTGACGGGCTTCTCTGACTTAGCATAATGTTTACAAGATTCACCCATGTCGTACCTTATGTTAGTTCCTTATTACTTGTTGTGGCTTAATAGTATTCCCTTGTGTGAATACATCACATCTTATTTCTTCATCAGTTGATGGCCATTTGGGTTGTTTCCACTTTTTTGAATAATTATGAATAATGCTGCTGTGTTAACATCCATGTACAAGCTTTTGCTTAAACCTATGTTTTCAGTTCACTTGGGTATCTACCCAGGAGTGGAGCAGCTGGGTCACAAGGTAATTCTATGCTTAACTTTTTGAGGAACTGTCAGACTGTTTTCCAAAGCAGCTCCATCATTGTACATTCCTACCGGAAGTAGATGAGGGTCCTAGCTCTCCTTGTCTTCACCAGCACTTACTGTTGTCCGTCACCTTGATTACAGGTATCCTAGAGTGAGTGAAGCAGTACCCACACAAGTTTAAAATCAAATGAGAGAGTGACCCATGGCTGAAACAGGACTGAAACAGATCAAAGTGTCACCTTAATTTTTGATACACCAGAGGAGAGGATTAGCTGAGAATCCAGTAAGTCTGCTAATGCTTCACCTCTGAGATGGCTACGCTTACCCACCCAGGGATAGACAACACAGAACAAACCCCCACTACCAACACACACACACACACACACACACACACACACACACACACACACTGGGCTGCCACTGTGCAACTTAAGAGTGTGGAAAACTACAGAAAATGTGCTCTTCCTGTAAGGAAATGGAGCCCATGAAAGACAGGAATAAGAACTACTCAGACATACTCAACTTCTTCCCATCAGTTGAATTGCTCTTCCTTCTGGCGTGGGAGTGAGCAAGGGGACAAGAAGAAGCCATGATGAGAAAACAGAGCCAGGAAATGTCCTTTTCGGCACCCAATAATGATAAAGAGTAATAAAATAGAGAGAAGCGGGGATAGGAGTCCAGCACCAATCTGTTGAGGCTCACACTGCTGGCCACCTGATAGTTCTTTTCATCAGCAGAGTTGAAACCAAAGTATCAGTAAGCACTCAAAGTCACTGGTTCACTTAAAAGGGACTTAATAGAAATAGTTAAAGTTGAAAAGTACTTTTACACTGTCATACTGATACCTAATTCTTTTACAAGAACTAAACATTAAACATTAACTTGTTTTTAATAGGTTCATCAACAAAGTTGATCAACAAAGTTGTTGATCACACCAGATATTGTGTGTAAAGCACCATGTAGGAACTCTAACAAAAGCTCTTGCTCTGTTGAAGGCACAACCAAAGTTCTTCCATATTCATCTGCTGCCTGGCACCCATTCTATCCTGACTACTTAATTGTTGACCTCTCCACTTCCCATCTTTGTTTCGCAAGGAAAGAAGTCCTTATACCCCACTTTTGTCCAATAAAGAAAATAAAAGCCTAAGACATTGGCCTCTCTTAGCAAGAAGTGGGAACTAGATAGGGGCTTGGTAGTGGTGAAGCAGGAAAATCTAAACAAGCTTCCTCAAGGGGGGATTCATTGTTCTGTCTGAAACTAATTTCCAGAATATTTTCAATGTCTGCATTTATATTTAAGGTCAAATCCAAATAAGTTACAAGTAATTCTTTTTCATCTCTAGTGAATAACTGTGTGTGTGTGTGTGTGTGTGTGTGTGTACACATATGCTTTTTTCTAAATAGTTTGAAGTCTTGGAAGAAAAATTGCACACTGGGTTGAAACAGGTTTAATGAACCTAACCATCTTTACGTGTTTATTTCCTTCAATGTACTCTGTACTCTGTACACTGTACTCTGTACAAAGATTTTCTTAACATGGAAGGCAATGTGAAGTTTAAAAAGAAAGTCTGTAAAAAAAATCCTGAGCCACCTGGGTGGCTCAGTTGGTTAAGCGTCCGACTCGATTCAGGTCATGATCTCATGGTTTGTGAGTTTGAGCCCCATGTAGGGCTCTGTGCTGACAGCTTAGAACCTGGAGCTTGCTTCAGATTCTTTCTCTCTCTCTCTCTCTCTCTGCCCTTCCCCTGCTTGCGCTCTCTCTCTTTCTCTCTCTCTCAAAAATAAATAAAAACATTAAAATAATTTTTTTAATTCTGCTTCAAGATAATGCACCATGCCATGTCAGTTTCTGGGGTGTAAATGTAAATATAAACACATAAAAAACAGACTGTTATGCTTAATTCATTATACATGAAGAAAATAACTTTGGAGATGTGATCTGTTTGGAGAAAATGAGGCACAAATAAGAGAAAAGCAATGAACACAAAAACAAACTGCAATAAAAACTTCCTTTGCCAGAACTTAAATGCCCTTTGTTTTAAATTCTAGTTATAACTGATATGAGATTTGATGTGTCTTGTTGATGATAAGGCTTCCTTCTGGGACCTCTAATGACCTCTGGAGGCCAATTAGCTATTCTGCTCCTAAAAAAAAAAAAAAAAAAAACTGCCTGAACTTGTTAGTGAGAAGTTTGACTCAGGTTACTGTGGCCTGCAAAGGTGGCTCCTTTGCTGAGTCTATAAAGTTCTCATGCAATCTTCTCTACTCCAGACTCATGATTCAGCATCCGCAGTGCTCGGGGCCCTGGCACAGCTGACGGAAGCTTCGGTTTGTACAAATGCCAGAAAGCACCGTTCCCGTGCTTGATTTAGGGTTTCTGCTTGCTTTCCACAGCATTAACTTTTAGGGAGATTCAACAACCCACGAGATGCAGCCTAAGGCAAGAACTGACAGAATAGAAAGAATAATAACTGAGGTTCTTAATCCGTGACATAAAATTCAAAAGTTTAAAACACAGGTCAAATTACAAATGCGCCCACTGTTAATTGGACAGTTGTAAATCCTGAGGAATTCCATAACCCCCTGGGCGGTGTTTACAGTGAAGGCCACCCACTAATATTTGGTGAGAGGCTGTCACACTGCAAACACCCAGTTCTTGCTGTACAACCTAGCAAGCCCACACATGAAAGGCCCATTTCTGTGCCAATGCTCGTTAGCAATATGGGGGGGGGGGGGGACCAATGTTTTCCACCATATTTTATTTCCTCATTTCTTCCCCTGTAGCCATGGTATCCACTCTGCAGACACTATCTAGGCTCAGCGGCACTCTTTAGACTTCCGACAAATCAGAGTGTCTGAATGTAGCCATTCCAGAGATTTTTCATCCTGACTATTGGAGATGACTGTCTTTCTTCCATACAAATAATCTCATTTTAATCTAAACCCGCTTGCTCCTTATTGGCATTTCATTAAGATAACAGTTAAACTCCAACTGAAGGAAATCAAGTACCCAATTACCTTTGTGTTACAATGCAACGTGACCTTGAGGAGGTTGATATGCCTTCTCTCTGCCTCAATTTCTTCCTTTGCACAACAGAAATAAGAATATCCATCTCCCAGAACTGTTGTGAAGATGAAAACAGAGGGTGTTCCTTGACTCTCCCTTCCCCCAGCTGACCTCTGACCTTCTTAGGCACCAAACTCACTTGGACTGAAGAGCAGCCCATCTGGTCTTAGCGTTCAGATTCTATGACCATGAGTTGGCTATCTACTCCCTGATGGTATCGATATGGAACTATATAGCTCTTCACACCATCCACTTACAGAAGATAACTGTATATATAACCCAAACAATAATTATTTCTTTATTGGCCTAAAATCTCTAATATTGGCCTCCAATCTCTAACTGGCCACAGAATCTCTAATATTATCTCAAACACTTGTAAGTCTTCACAAATTTCTCCTAAACTTACTTTTATTTTTAAAAAAGTATGCTTGTGCAAAAGAACCAATAATTTTATTGAGATAGACATCAAAACGATGCAGTGTGCAATGAACAATTCTATGATTGAGTTTATGCTCCAGGATTTCCATATGTTATTAGCCATACCTTAGAGTACTGTGGTTTCCCATTTTCGTAGTGGATCTCCACATAATCAGAAGACAGCAAACCACTACAAAGGAAAGAAAATAGAGTGATTTCTGCATCTAAGATACTTGGAGGATTAAAAATAATCAGCTCAATAGATGTCTGCAAGGACAGAGAGCTGCAGTCCACAATAAAAAGAGTTTCCATCAAAAGCCTCGATCATTATCCAGGAACAAATCAGTTCTCACTCTGTTTAAAAAGACAAAATATAGATAGCATAAGAATGAACTCTTTTTATACACATGATGCATATTTGACTAATAGGTTCATTGATGTGGAACAAACAGAAAAATCGGGTAACAGGAAGAGACAGACCCTACAAAAATCCCACAATTATGCTCTGAATAACTAGACTCTCAAAACATAATCACTGAGGGAGGGAGGGGGGGATGGGCATGGTGGAGGACACTTGTGGGGATGAGCACTGAGTGTTATGTGGAAACTAATTTGACAATAAACTATTTGTAAAAAAAAACAAAACAAAACATAATCACTGAGGAAAAGTATAGAGTAAAAGTATTTTAGGCTTTTCAGGCCACACGGGTCTCCATCATGACTACTCAGCTCTCCTGAGTTAGCACAAAACCAGACCTGGGCAATGTAAACAAATGAGCATAGCTCTATTCCAACAGAGTTCATTTATGCACACTGAAATTCGAATTTCACAGAATTTTCACATGTTATGAAATTGTTTCTTCTTTAATTTTTTCAACCATTTAAAAATGTAAAAAAAACCATTCTTAGCCTGAGGACTGTACAAACACAGGTGTGCTAGATTTGGCCTGTGAGCCACAGTTTGCCAACCCCCGGAATAAAACAACAGTTAACAACACAGACTCTGAATCAGGCAAAGTAGGATTTAAAGCCTAGCTCAGCCTGTTACTAGTGGTGTGAGCACGGGCAAGTTACCCACCTCAGCCTTTATGTGAGTCAAATGGAGGTGATAGAGAGTGAGAATCTCATGGATGATGGGGAGTTAAATGAAAGCACATGCATTACTTAGCCCAGCACCCAGAACCCAGCACCAAGTATGTGCTCAGCAATGAGCTCTGAGGTCATCACTGTTTTTATTTCAATTCAATTTCTTCAAACACATTTCTCCCTATATATGTGGGGAATGCAAAACACGAGCCTCGAAAAAAGCACAGCACTATTAGGGCATCTGGGTTCCTCTTTGGGCTCCGCCACTAGAAATGCTGATGACAAATGATGACTCACGTGTGCTGAACACTTACTATGTCCTGGGCCCTGTGCAAAGGACTATAAAGAGTTTAACTCATTTCATCCTAATGGTAAGTGGTGAACAAAAGTAGGCTCTCCCATGCATGAGCCAGATGTGTGTCCTAATTTGAAGCCTCCCCTTCCTTTTCTGCAAAAGGATGGGCTGGAGTAGATGATTCCTCAGATCCCGTCCTACTATGCCATTCTATTTTCTGTAGTTCTGCCCAAGTGTAGGTTTTCTTGGTAGGAAATCTTGACACTATTTCTTGAACAGAAGTATTGGAAAAACTCAGGGGTTTTGCATCATTTTGAGAGTTGCACCTGATGCAGTTCTAACACGCCCCAGTGAGGAAGGCTGGGGTGGCTGGGAGCCAGCCAATGGAGGGGGAGGCCCACGTTTGCATCCAGCCTAGCCTCCCACCCCCCTCCACCCCCGCATAAGCTGAAGGCCAATGGTTACAACACAGAAATAAGGCAGATGCTGGTTCCTTGGACACGTTTTTCTATTGAAATTACTAATCAAATGTATATCTACTGATGTTTCTACATTTGAAACTTAATTATGGGTACATCTACTCATTCCCTTTTAAAAACTCTTGGAGCACCTGGGTGGTTGGTTCAGTTCGTTGAGCATCTGACTTTGGCTCAGGTCATGATCTCACAGGTCATGAGTTCAAGCTCCACATCGGGCTCTCTGCTGTCAGTGCAGAGCCTGCTTTGGAGCCTCTGTCTCCCTCTCTTTCCCCCTCCCCTACTCGAGCTTGCTCTCTCTCTCAAATATAGACTTTTTTTTAAACCTAAGTAATAGTCAAAGTAATGACAATTCTTAACTCTATGTACTTAAAAATACCTGACAGGGTGTAGAAAGTTCTTTCATTTCTAGTTAATTAAGTCAGCTGCCAGCACTGTGAATATACATAAACAAGGCTACTGATGGTAACATATCTCTGAGGAAAACTTCCACAAGACTAGGAGACAGAGAGCTTTCACTAACTACCTTCTAATTACCTCTCTCGACAGGTAATTCATTATTTTCAAAAATCTCAACCAGTCACTCGAGCATGTCCAAGAGCTGAAAACAAAGTTATTTGGTGGTGATGACAAAGGTATATAACAGCATTCTAACCATTAATTGCCAAATCTGATAAAGGTCACTTTAATTATCCTGTTTACCCCTTTTAAAGGGCTTTTCCCTCACCATGGACATCTAACATCTCCTTCATTTGAAAGTCTTAAAAAAGAAAAACAGAGACTTTTCCAGGAGCCCGTGACAGATGCTAAGCTGAACATAACACCACACACTCCTGTCACTGGCTCCTGTCACTGTACCATTTTACTCTCTACCTCCTTCAAAAAGCACCACCTTCCCATTTGCTCCATCCTTTCCTCCTGTCTGACCACTGTACTCCCTCCCTTAACACTGTTTCTGTCGCTCAACGCAGCATCTCTAGCATGCGGCATAAATCCTAGCATATAATCCCCAGGCCCTAAACCAACACCTGCCGAGTCATCAAACATCTGCCAACATGTACTGTGTGCCAGGCTCATACTACGCGCTGGGGAGTCAGGATGGAGATGCAACTCTCTGAAACTGATACTAAGCAAAATCAGCACAAATGTATAAGATCAGTCATCTCACCTTAAAATATTATTTATAATCTCCTTAAAAGTGAATTAATGACAAAATGTAAGCTGATTATTAGTCTTTTTAAATTACTTTTAATGTTTGTTTTTGAGAGAGAGAGAGAAACAGAGAGAGAGTGAGCAGGGGAGGGGTAGAGAGAGAGGGAGACAGAATCCCAAGTAGGCTCCATGCTATCAGCACAGAGCCTGATCTGGGGCTCAAACCCACGAACTGTGAGATCATGACTTGAGCTGAAACCAAGAGTTGGATGCTTAACCAAATGAGCCACCCAGGCAGCCCTGATTATAATAGTTTTAAAATAATTTTGAAATAAGATACTTCGGGGTGCCTGGGTGGCTCCATCGGTTAAGTCTCCGACTTCAGCTCAGGTCATGATCTCACATTCGTGGGTTCGAGCCCCACGTCAGGCTCTGTGCTGACAGCTAGCTCAGAGCCTGGAGCTTGTTTCAGATTCCGTATCTCCCTCTCTCTCTGACCCTAGCCTGCTCTCGCTCTCTCTCTTTCTCTCTCTCTCAGAAATAAGTAAAACATTAAAAAAAAAAAGAAAGAAATAAGATCTTTCAGTGCTGGACAAGTAACACTGGAAAGAAGAAGTGAATAGTTAAGCATGCGGTGGTGTGTCTCCAGCCCCACCCAGGGAGAAAGAGCAGGTAATCTCAATCTCTGGATGTCTAAGGATGAGTTCTCCGGCAATCCCTGCTTGGAAATGCTCTTCAAGGCATTTCCCCCACCTCTACTTCTACTACTTACCCCAGTAGAATGTCCTGGTGGAATCAGAATGTTTTCACATGCCAATGCTAATCTATATGGCAACTGTGGTCCCAAGCATAAATGGTCATTTTTCTTTGTTGACCAGCTAATGGGGTGCTTAATAACTTGCAGAAACTGATAAAAGGGAGTTTTGGAACACCTTAAATTTTGAAATAAACATCCCTTTCTCATACTTTAAGTTACAGAAGAACTATGTACGATGGCTACCACAATGCTTTTCATGCCAGTTATCTGGTGAAAGAGGGATGAACCTTGGAAGTAAAGGGATAAATGCAGGATGGAAGTTCAAAGCAAGGTGAAAAAGAGCAGAAGAACAGGAATAAGGAAATTCTCTTGAACCCCTTCACTCTGCACCTTTATGGTGAATCTATATGACAGAGGTAGTGAAAAGAACATGAACTCTAGAGTCAGACAGAATGTGATTTACTCAAATATGAAGGACAAGGGTGAGCACCTTGAAGATGCTGAGCTCTAAGAGCAGGAGAGTGGTAAGACTATTAAAGCATGGCAGGTGAGCCAAGAATCAGATCAGGGAAGAGAGTCGTGGTAGAAGTAATGCCATGTAGACACCATATCCCATTTCATTTTCCCCTTCCTGGCACAGTAAGACTATTTTCAAAGCTTTTCCAGCAGTGAGGCTGAGGCCAGGAGATGGAATTATGGCTCGTAAGAGAGAGCAGGAAGTGAGGTCTACCCCTCTAGGGTGGCATGTACATTCCATGCATGAGTATCCAAACTCTCTCTTCCATGGCAACTCTGGAAGCCACATGCCCCAGATGGGGCATAGCTATAAGATGGGTGAAGCCTAGGTTCCTACATCCTTACCTGGAGAACGGCTTCCTAGGAAAGCCACCCAACATGTCCCTGACCATAATGTGGGTAAGAAATAAAATTTTATAGTTTTAAATCTCAGATTTCACCTTTATTACAGAAACATGGCCTCAACGATCCTAATTCCAAAATCCGTCACAAAAAAATATTTAGAAATTTAACGTTTAAAGAATTTCAGAATCACCAGCAAATCTACAAAGAAAGATTCCATAAGATCTAAGCATTGGAAATTCAAACAAAGAGAGAAACTGGGGGGAGATTTCATATATATATTTGTTGGAGTCCTCAAGTTTGAGGTTTGCGTGTCTAATGAAAGCAGGCCCATGAATAACCAAGTGGTCAAAACTCCCAAAGGTTTGTGTGTCTCTAGTATAGAGAGGCTCATTGCGGAGAAGCCTAGGACCCTAGGAACTGAAAAAGTTACTTACCAGGAATCCTTAGTGCCTAAAAATCTTACTAACCAAGAAGGGTAGATGACTCCTAGATTGTTTTTGGAAGATAACTTGAATCCCTTAATTTAAAGAAAGAATCCGAAAAAAAAAAAAAATTATAAAGGGGCGCCTGGGTGGCTTAGTCGGTTAAGCGTCCGACTTTCGCTTAGGTCATGATCCCGCGGTTCGTGGGTTCGAGCCCCGCGTCGGGCTCTGTGCTGACTGCCAGCTCAGAGCCGGGAGTTTGTTTCAGTCTGTGACTCCCTCTCTCTCTGACCCTCCCCTGCTCACGCTGTCTCCCTCTCTCTCCTAGAAATAAATAAAACATTAAAAAAAAAAAAAAAGAAAGAAAGAATCCGGGGGCGCCTGGGTGGCTTAGTCGGTTAGGCATCTGACTTTTCACTTGGGTCATGATCTCGCAGTTCGTGGGTTCGAGCCCCGCGTCGGGCTCTGTGCTGACTGCCAGCTCGGAGCCTGGAGCCTGTTTCAGAGTCTGTGATTCCCTCTCTCTCTGACCCTCCCCTGCCCATGTTGTCTCTCTCTCTCTCTCTCCTAGAAATAAATAAAACATTAAAAAAAAAAATTAAAGAAAGAATCCGATGCTTTCCTTTGGATGACCTTGTCAGGGAAGGCTGAGTAGGCAAATCAAGCAAATTAAATTGTTCAGAATGAGACAACGTAAAGGTCAGTGCTTTGGGCTATAAAGGAAAATGCAGGAAAGACAAACACTGGACCACAAGGAAACCATCTGGTCAACATGAATTCAAAATAACTTACTTCCTTATAGGAAAACAAAAAGTCAAACCATCAGTCTCCAGAAGCCCAGTTCTGAAATCTGCCTTCACTGAAATTACTGTGCTGAGCCCTCAGAGTTTATGCCTCTGATTAAAAACTCGTGTGGGTTGCTGGGAGCAGGATACATTCTTCTGAAGGAACCTAGAGGCCAATAGGGCACTCCTTCACCATCAGAGCTAGGGAAAAGTCGGGAAGAATAGAACAAGCACCCAGACTTAACAACTGGATGGTCATGTAATTTATCATCCAAAAGAGGCCATCTTGGAAGGTCAGGCTAGTCTATGAGATGAAAAATACCCTCAAGCTGAGATGCTGCTAAGCAAGAAGTCTGTGAGTATGTCTCTTTTCCAGTTGCTTTTGATCTCCGTGATTATATTTTATATGGCCACTGTTTTAGGAACAACCTTAGCTGGTCCCCTTGGGTTCTCCCCCTGAGCGCATAACATCAGGAGGCAGATACTGGGAGAGGAGTCAGCAGTCCAAGGTGTAGAAGCCAGGAAGCAAAGAATCCAGATTCATGGCAGTAGACCGGACTCGTCAGGCCCTGACCAGCCATGTTCCTTGTCACACAATGTCTTTGTTCTTAAGTGAATGGTAGCATAAATATTTTAATTTAGTTCTCAGTGGTGAAACTCGTAAGTTACTTCCACAGGTATTCAAAACTGGGACTGGAACCGAAGCCAACATTTATGTGAACAAAAGAGTAAAAACTTAAATTGTGTCTAGAAAAAAACACTGCCACTAAAGTCCGTGTTCATCATGCAAATTCACTCATCTGATTATCTTCTGTCTGACAGGGCTTAGCTTCTCCACATTGGAAGCCCTGATCATCTCAAACGGCCCTTGGCGGACTCACTGGTGAAGTCTGCTGCCGCCCTCTCCACCAGGCCCCACAGCCATCCATTGAATAACAAATGCTGGTCACTATGGAGATTTGCAGCCTCACAGGGCTTCAAGCATAACAGCCACGTACAACGAAGCAGCATGCCTGTTCCTTCTTTACACTAGAAGCTTCTCTTTTTTCCTTTTATACATGTACATATTTTTAATTCGTCAAATAATTACTATAACTTGTAATGAAGAGAGATGTAGAATTTAAACTCAGTACATTCATACAAGCATAGGTTTGTAACCTTATAATTATCTTCCTGTCCTTCAATTGCTTTCCTTTTCTGAAAATAATAGGCTTAAAAGTCAAATGATTTTTCAATCGCCACTTTTCTCAGGTTTTAGGAAAAAGTTACTCATCCCACCTAAAATAATCTTTATACCAAAAGTGTTTCAGCTAGAAAACACATAATCCTTTGAGGGTAAACAATACGATAAGACTTTGAAGCTGTGCTAAAGGATTGCAGGCATGAAGAGGTTGGAATTTAAGAGTGTAGAAATGATATGTTAAGTGGGTAAAAGTAATTATCGATTGAATAGAAGCTTTGTGTTAAGTCAAACAAAGACGGCCTGCTAGGCAAGGGCTGGGAATGTGGGCATATTTCACAGGAACAGGGCTGCAGGTGGAGAACACTCCCAGCATAAGCAGGATGGAGGGAGTGTAAACCTCTTTGAGGGTCACAACAGGAATTTAATGATTTCCTAAATAACATAAGAGGTTGCAGCTGAAGTTTCAATGTGAAGGCACTCTTGCATCTCATAGGTGATGGCCCCATGCACCATAATACAGTTAAGGACACCCTAGTCTAATTGAACAGGAGACATAAGCAGGGCTGCAAGTTAATAGATAGGGAAGTAGACAAAGGAGGAGCGAGGGGAGAAAGGAAGAATGAGCTGGAGGAGATGTAAAAGCTGATGACCACCACCCAAGCTGGCTTGATCAGCCAAGGAGAGAAGCCAAATAAGAGTTCCCTTCTGAAAAGGTGGCATCAACAGGTAGCTTTAATCAAGTAAAAATGAAAGATGTTGAATTTCTCCTCCTCAGCTTTGAAGTCAGACCATATGAAGTGGCTAACACATTCCTAGCTGTGGCTGCCAACATCTCTGCAAGTGCATCCCAGGAATTCTAAGACTCCTCCGTGATAGAGTCCTGGGTATTCTCACACATGTGGTTTTACCCCCATATATTGTGAAACAAAAAAGATTTTTAAACACAGGGAAAACTGAATCCAAATAAAAACGTCATACCTTGTGAACACAATGACACATAACTGAAATGCTTTGATGCACAAATTTAAAGCTAATAATGAATATTACAGTGTGTTGAATATTGCTAACGCAGGTGCTCTTCTGATATGCCCAACATTCCTTGTTACAACTATTAAATTTGGCACCCCACACATAAAATCATAGAGAATGGTTATGGACCTGTAATCCACCCCTTGACTTCCTATAGCCTTGCCCAGGACAGACAGCTCTCCGCCAAGTCCAATTCTTGCCATGTCCTAGGACAAGAATTCCCTACTTCTTCTGGTTTTCATTTTTATCAGGAAAACTGCACATTTGTTTATATAGTGTTCCATTCTTTCCAAGTATTCATGAAATGGTAAAAAGAATAAAACAAGAAACCAATGGAAAATCTATCAGAAATAGTAAGAGTTAAATAAGGTAGGTGGCTACAAGATAAATATGCAAAAATGAAATACACTTTTATGTGCACCAGCAAAAACCACCTAGAAGTAGTCTAGGGGAAGAGTTTCTACCAACAATGACAGAAACAGAAACAAATCTCATAGATGTGTTACATACGTAGATATATAAACATAAATGTACACACATACAGATGTACATGTACATATACTCCGTAACTTTAATGTTAATTCCAAGCAAAATTCAGTAAGTTTTTATAACTTGACAAAATTATTCCAAAGTTCATCTCAAAAAACAAATGTTAATGACCACCCAAGCATTTTCCTTAAAATGGGAGTTACAATGGGATATTACTATTATATTACTTATATTACTATTGTAATAAACAAGATACAGAGCACTTACCTGATGAGACAGGTGGCTCAAAGGGTGGAAAAGAAAGTTCAGAAAGAAATTCAAGTTCATACCAAGAACCTTATGTATTAAAATACTGTCATTTTAAATTGGTAAAAGAGAGAACAAAGAATAAACACCTATGAGACAAGTGACTTAACATTTTGGGAAAAGTCAGATCCCTAATCATATCTTACACCAAACTAAAAATATATGCATTAAAGATATATATCCTTTAAAATAAAGCCATAAATTTGATATAAAAATACAGCTGAATGTTAGGAAGAGAGACCTTTTGAAGCATTATATTAAACCTAGAATTATAAAGAGCAAAAGATATGACTACGAAAAATGATTTAGCTTTCATGACTTAAAAAAATCCGTAAACAAAATTTCAAGGAAAACTAAGAAAAAACACTTGCAAAATATATGAAAAACATAGGGTTGCTATCCTTAACATACAGAGCCAAAATGAAAACCAAATAAAAAAAGATAAACAATTCAATAGAAAATGGGCAGAAGATGTAGGCACAAAATAGAATTTAAAAGAAAAAGAAAACAAGAAATACTAATAGTCCTCAATTATACACAAACGCACAATAGCACTAGTAATAAAGACCTGCAAATTAAAAATAACCGTAAGAGACCAATTTTTCCCTTCAGTTTAGAAAGTAAAAATGAATAATAGCAGCCAGAGCTGGCAAGACTGTAGACAATCCCTCCATGCATTACTGTTGGGAACCTGTATTAGTATGCCTGGCTGGGGACAATTTGGCAACAGTTATCAAAGTCCAAAAAACATATTCTTTTAAATCCATAAGTTTTCATAATCTCATAAGTGCTACTGATATAGGTCTCCTGAGGAGAGGTGCCTGGGTGGCTCAGTTGGTTGGGCGGCTGACTTTGGCTCAGGTCATGATCTCACAGTTCCTGGGTTTGAGCCCCGCATCCGGCTCTGTGCTGACAGCCAGCTCAGAGCCTGGAGCCTGCCTTGGATTCCATGTCTCTCTCTCTCTCTGCCCCTCCTCCGCTTGCGCGCATAGGCTCTCTCTCTCTCTCTCAAAATTAAATAAACATTAAAAAAAAATTTTTTAAGGTTTCTTGAGGAAATAACTGACACACATACACACACACAAAACACGTACACACACATGATATTTCTCTGATGATGTTGTAGGTATGAGTCGCTTTACGTATACTTTTACAGACAATTGGAAAAATGTTTACAGCATTCTTCGGTGAAAAAAGCAAATGAGAGAATACTACATTGGGTAATTTTTTTAAAGTTACGTTTACCTTATATAAAGAAAAAAAATCTGCAAAGATATATATACACCCAAATGTAACAGTGAGCTATTGTTTTCTGTAGAACTTTCAACAGTTTTCTTTTGCTTACCCATTAATTCCTAAACGTTTTACAATGAATATATTTTACCTTTTGAAATAATAAACCACAATACAAGCTATATTTTTTAAAAGAAGAAAAACACAGGGCGCCTGGGTGGCTCAATCAGTTAAGCATCCGGCTTCAGCTCAGGTCATGATCTCACAGTTTGTGAGTTCAAAGCCCCGTGTCGGGTTCTGTGCTGACAGCAGGGCTTGGAGCCTCCTTGGGCCTCTGTGTCTCCCTCTCTCTCTGTCCCTCCCCTGCTCGCACTCTGTCTCTCAAAAATAAATAAACATTAAAAAAAATTAAAAGAAGAAAAACATAGCTCTCTTCGGAAGAAATTAACGAATGGCTAATTTCAGGCCCAGGAACGAAGAAGAATCACAGACACTGGCAATGCCACCAACAGCCGTACCACCAGGCAGGGAGTCAGGGCCAGGTGGTCTGCCTCTGTCCCCTCAGCTCAGTGTTCCTGACGTTCGCTGAATACCTGGAGGCCGTTCGTGCTCCAGGGAGTGGGTGAGGACAGAAAGAGAAGCCAACACAGTCTGTTTCCTCGAGGTGTTTATAATCTCATACCTAAGTAAGACAAGGTCAGGTACCCTAGTATTAATAACAAAGCATCAAGCTGCCCTCCGAGAGGAAATCGATTTCAACTAAGATGACCAGGAGCTTTTCCATAAGAAAGCAAGGCCAGGGCAGGTTCAGGACAAAATACGGTCAGGGGATAGGGGAAGAGCAGGTGAGAATGACAAAGGGATCGGGGTGCGCAGGCAGGAAGGCATTTGCAGGAAGCAGCTTTCAAAAGCCCAGCTGGGCCACGGAGTCGGCCACAGTGGCAGTGGTGTTAAAAAGGCAGATTCGGGCTCAGGCAACACTCACGTTGGAGCGAGGAGCTGTAACCTGAAGAAAAGAAAGGCACTCTAGCGTCAGGAGCTCAGAACCTGGAAGGCCACCCTCTGCTTTCTGTCAGACCTGAAAGCGTGCAGTATGCGTGTGTCCTCAGAAGCAGCAAAGACCTCAGGGCCTGGGAAGGGCTGCACGCAGATACGTTTCTGTTACTGGGTCAATTAGAGCCATCTGCAAAGTAATTAATGTTAGCAGCAGGAGAGAAGAGCACGAGGCTGGCAGAAACACCAAGAGAAGGCCTTCCACATATGAAAACCTGGAGCTTTAACTTTCCTTCACTCATTCAATTAATGGCTCAAGACCGAGTGAGAAACAAACAAAGCAGAGGAGAGTCAAACCAAGGATCAGCGAAGACTATTTAATTTCTACTTAAATGTTTCCATTTCTTTAAACGTTTTTACTTGTAAATTATAGATTTTTGTCCTAAAATCTGCTATGCAAATGTTAGTGTGCACTCTCCAATTTTATGTACTTTTCTTTTTTCTTTTTTTTTTTTTTTACTGTCTTTATTTATTTTTGAGAGAGAAAAAGACAGAGTGCAAGCAGGGGAGTGGCAGAGAGAGCCAAGCAGGTGCCACACTCTGAGCTGTCAGCACAGAGCCCGACACAGGGCTTGAACTCACGAACTATGAGATCATGGCCTCAGCCAAAGTCGGATGCTTAACTGACTGAGCCACCCAGGTACCCCTGTTCTTTTAATAGTTAAAGAACAATAAGATTTTTGTAGAACAGCCAGAAGGATCTTTTGTGTGCTTCCCTCTTCTCTGTTTCCTGTAAGTGGGAGAAGTCTAACCCCTTCTCTCACGGGTATTGCCCTGACCTGAGCATGGAGTGTCCGCTGGCTAACCTGAGACCCAAGGCCACAGAGCAAATCCCACGGGACAGACTGACAGATGACAAGACTGCGTAACCCAATAAAGGAAAAGGCATTCAAAACTGTCATCCCTGATTTCTCTGTCGTAAGCAGAAAACAGTGTTCTATGCAGTCATGGGATCCTTCCTGCATATAACACAGGGATGTTTAGAAATGGCAACCACTGTCCTTCCTAAATATGTTTAAGAAACTATCACAACGTAGCAAGGAGAAACATGCTTCTGCAGGAATATCAAACCAATAAGGGAGATAAGAACACAAAATAGCAAAAGGAAGAAGACAAAAGAGGGAAAATGAGAACTTTGAGGAGAACTTTTCAAGGGTTTCTTCAAGCAAGTACAAAATTACTATTACAGAAAATAGCACCCATTTTAAAAATTACCACTTATAAAAATGATCATCAAATTCATCCAACATTTCATGGCATCAAAAAATGATCCACTGGGCCTTTGATAGCTAAAAAAAAAATCATGAGTTTCTAAAGCCCAACTAATTTCTTTAGCCGGAGAATTTTTCATACTTTCAAATTATGTACTATTTCATCATAATAGCAAAATGCAGACCTCTGAAAATTACAGAATTTATCAGAAAAACTACTCGTGTTATAGCTTCTTTGGAAAGAGATTGCTTTCAAATGGTGTGGACTTTCAGATTTGGTGTAGTGAATTCAGTGTAGTGAAGTGCTAACTTGGCCTAAGTTGTTTACTTTGCTTACCATTGTATCCTCACTTATGAAAGAATGCCTGAACTAAACAAGCACCCACATGTATGTGTTGGTTGAATGAATTAACGTTAATTAAAGAATGAATGAGTAAACAGGAATCAAGTGATCTGATTCCTAGCCTGGATCTGACACTGATGGTCTCTGAGACCTTGGAGAAGTAAGTCCCTAATATTGCGCAACAATACTGAGGACCTATATTGTATAGCTTTCTTACAAAAAAACAATAACACCGGGTTATAGGATCTCTAAGAACACTTGGGTGGCTCAGTCAGATGAGCATCCAACTCTTTTTCTTTTTTTTTCTTACAAATAGTTTATTGTCAAGTTGGTTTCCATATAACACCCAGGGCTCATCCCCACAAGTGCCCTCCTCCATGCCCATCTCCCCCCTCCCCCCCACACCCATCAGTCCTCAGTTTGTTTCTCAGCATTCAAGAGTCTCTCATGGTTTGCCTCTCTCCCTTTCCCCCACCATTTCCCCCCTTCTTCTCCCCCTTGTTCCTCCGTCAAGTTCCTCCTAATCCTCCTATACGTGCAAACATATGATATTTGTCCTTCTCTGCCTGACTTATTTCACTCCGCATAACACCCTCAAGGTCCATCCATGTTGCTACACATGGCCAGATTTCATTGTTTCTCATTGCGCAACCATGGAGCCTGCTTGGGATTTTCTCTCTCTCTCTCTGCCCCTCTCCCCTGTTTGCATGTGCTCTCTAAATAAATAAATAAACACCCTCCTACACTGTTGGTGTGAATGTAAACTCGTGCAGCCCCTCTGGAAAACAGTGTGGAGGTTCCTCAAAAAATTAACAATAGAACTCCCCTAGGACCCAGAAATAGCACTGCTAGGAATTTACCCAAGGGATATAGGAGTGTTGATGCATAGGGGCACATGTACCCCAATGTTCATAGCAGCACTCTCAACAATAGCCAAAACATGGAAAGAGCCTAAGTGTCCATCAAAAGACAAATGGATCAAGAAGATGTGGTTTATCTATACAATGGAATACTACATGGCAATGAGAAAGAATGAAATCCGGCCATGTGTAGCAATGTGGGTGGACTTGAGGGTGTTATGCTGAGTGAAATAAGTCAGGCAGAGAAGGACAGATACCATATGTTTGCATAATTAGGAGGATTAGGAGGAACTTACTGGATGACCATGGGGGAGAAGAAGGGGGGAAGTAGGAGGGGAGAGGGAGTGAGGCAAACCATGAGAGACTCTTGAATGCTGAGAACAAACTGAGGGTTGATGGGGGGTGGGGAAGGGAAGGGGGGTGATGGGCATGGAGGACGGCACTTGTGGGGATGAGCACTGGGTGTTATACGGAAACCAACTTAACAATAAACTATTTAAGAAAAATAAATAAATAAATAAATAGTGAATGACTACTATCATCTCCTACCTTAAAAACATACCTATGCTAAGCTGGAAGTTGGGGGTTGGTAACACACATCTATTCAGTACACGCTTTGTGAAATAATCAACTGCTAGTGTACTGGAATGACTTCGGCCAACAGTTTTGAGAACGGTGCTAAAAGAAAAGCTCCCTCCATGTTCCATATGTATTTTAAAAGGCCACTTCATAGTTTTTTTTTTCTTATTCTACACATTTCCATGTACCTCAACCAAAAAAGAATAAACACCTCCCTTTCCAAGATGTAAAGTGATAAACTGTCTCTACAGATTAGATTAATAATGAATAAAAAAACTTTTACACAGAAACCAAAGGGCTAATATTTAAGAACTGCTGAAGCTATATATATATATATAAATACTAACCTATTTAAGCGGTGTGTTAAAAATCAGATAAGAATTACAAAACCATTACTTAATTGTAACTAAAAATAACTCAAAAACTTAAAGTTGTACTAACACGCTTTATCATAAAGACACTGAAGACCAAACACAACAGGGGAAAATAAGTATTTATCCTGCTTAGGGAGCTTATGATAAGCAAATTTGATGGCATTTCATGCCACTTTGAAAGACACATATAAAATCGTGATTACAGACGAGTCCTTTAATATATACTAGTCTAATTATACAGTCTGGACATTTTACAGAATGCTAAAACTGAATTTTTAAAAGCTTTTAAAAGCTACTCATTAACTACTGGCACTTGATTCTCTAAATATATATCTAAAAAGTCATTTTAAATAATTTATAGGCAGACACATTCTTTCTATTTTAATGTATATAATGTGCCAGTACTAAAATCAAATCAGCAGTGGTAGAAAAAAATAGAACAGATATCTAAGACAACAGAGTTTTAAGACAATTTCTATAAATGGGCTTTTCTTCTAGCCAGACAACTTTCATTAAATCTAGTCTTAAACTTTTAAGTCCATGTAGACAATCTTACCCACATTCACAATTAAAGTGCCTCTCAATGTTTGGGCCAAAAAACAAAACCTCCATAAGATTCTAGAAGCAGCCAAATCCCAGAGAGACTGACACAGAAAAAAGGAGAAACTATTCTATTTAGGTCCTTTCAGAGAAGCTATTTTTAGTTTAATCTTAAAACCAGACATTTTTAGAACCCTGGTGAAAATTCTGACAATTAACTATGTGGTCCATAGTGGCAAATTCACTAAGTATCAACAGTAAGTTCCAGAATCATGAGTTGGAGATGATAGGGAAAAAGAAAAATCCTAGGTAAACTGATTTACACCCAAGTTGGGTAACTCACAATAAGGATAGAAAATGGGGCGGACTACATTCTGAGAAAAATCCAGAAGCTAGTAGTCAAATTTCTGGGCCAAGAGAATATTTAGGACTTGAAATGCACAGAGTCTAGAGACCACACCAGCATGTGAGCACCAGATAGGCAAAGGAGACTCTCCAAACTACCATCCTATAGAAATGGCAGGTTCCATGTTGTATCTACAGTCCCTGTTATTGCCGCCTACACAGAGGAGGTATCCTAACAAAGTTCTGCTGCTGATGAGTCCACAGGCCAGGAAGTTCAAGAAACAAAAGATAAGACAAGATGGCACATCACACTGCAGTCTGAGGAATCCACAGACATCTGAGGGTCCTCCAGCCAGAGCTCAGCCCCAGGGAAGGAAAGTGAGGCCTGAGATAACATGGCAGCAAGAAAACTGAGACTCAGGTTACTTTCTGTATCTTTCTTTGGGTAAGTATCCACAAAGTCAAAAACCAATCCCAAGCAGTCAGCTCATGAAGAGTGGAATGTATGGTTGAAAGAAGGAAGGATGAGAGCAGACTCTTTGCTATTTCAATCTCTGCCTGGAGCTTTATGAAGGGAGTGTGTGTGTGAGTGTGTGTGTACATGCACACGCACCTGTGTGAGTGTGTGTGTGTGTGTGTGTGCATATGGACACATAATTTAATGGGCTATCTATAACAAACTGTAAGATATGGAAATGGTACTAGTATGTATCCCCAAGGACCAGGAGTCAATGAGGTAAAGAGAAGTTGTATGCTCTCAGACTGGTAGACCAATATAGGAAATTTATAATTGCTCCTTATAACATCTGACAAAGACGTTGGGTGTCAGTCCACTGAATATTTCATTGTATATGCTTGAACTCTCCATTTTACTCTAAATCTAATTTCAGTAAGTCAGCATGAATTGCTGTTCCCTTTCAATATTAATAATCCTTCTTACAATCCTACACAACTTTTTGTATGGAATGCAAGAAATAAATAAGCATCCACATTTTCTTTATTTTCTTCTGAAAATTCTATTGTTATTACTTATTATTTACTATTTTTCTGGGTTTGGGTTTGGTTTTTCATTTAAAAAAAAAAAGGCGCAAAACAAAACAAAAAAAAAGTGAAAAAACATGTCCAAATCTCTTACACAAGCTTTAGGATGAGAGGTTACATGGGTGGAGGGTGCGGGTGGAAGAAATGTGTCTGTGAAGACGTGCACAGGGAGCCCCTATGCCATTAGTAATGTTCTGTTTCTCAACCTGCATGGTGAGTATATATGGTTGTCCATTTAACTATTTTTTAGACTGTAAAAATGTTTCTACTCTTACCTCTAATATTTCATAATTTTAATAAATGAGAGGAAAGGGATCAAAATATCTACAATAGAAACAGAAGAGCCCAGTCCAACTGTGACATTAGTTGAGTATGAGACAAATGGAGCCAGAAATTGACCAAGGAAAAGGCATCTGGAATTAGAAAGCTATCACTACCAAGAGCAGAGGGGGGGAAAAGTCTAAAGAACATGTGGGAAGTGAAAAGCACAGAGAGAACAAAAGGCAACTTTCTCCTTCCCTAAAAATAGCAGGCTTATTAGGCCATTTTTAGACTCCAGTGTTCATGTAGGAGTCCATTCTATTAAAAGAGTAGAACTTAGAAAGGGAAAAGAAGTTCTTGGAGAATACCAAAGTACAGAAAAAGAAAAGTTCCAGAAATACAACCAATGGTAATAGACCAGACAGGATTTGAACTATCTATAACTTTATTACCCAAATATTTAACTCTCGAGCTAGACAGCTAATGATTAAAGGCATGAGACAAACAAAACCTCCCGTGCATTGATTTTCCGTGGAACTACAGAAGGACAGTGAAGGGTGTGCACAGGGCAAGGCTAAAGTAGACCCCACAGACAGCTGCCATGGCTGACAACTGCTTTCAAAGGACATGATAAGTGATATCATCCCATACCCTTCACTGGAATAATCTACAAACTTAAATTTGATTTTTTTAAAATAAACACTGATTTTCAACACCAAAACTGCTATGGCTGGAAAAAAATCAATCTTGGTTGCTTTGATAATTATCTTAAAACATTTTTCTGAACTCACAATGTCAACAAATGTTTTCTCTTTCTCATTCCTTCCTTCTCCTATTATTTAAGAGATTTTTTGCACACAGAAAGGGGGAATTTGTGAGTGATAACACTGGCAGTGGATCTAAGGAAAAGCAAGACCAGTGTCACAACTATACTAAGGTACACTCATACAGCACAAGTCACTTCCAGACATTTCTTTTGCTTGATAAGATAAAATCTTTCTCAGAGTTCCTATTTTTTCAGCAAAGAAAATATATTACAGTGCTAGAATATTTAGCATATCCAACAATTCTGAAATAGGTTATTCTAAGGTGTTTTCACGTGTATGCTCAGAGGGTCAGATCACTATTATAAATTGCTCTATTTTTATGCACAATTTTAAAAATCCTCAGGCCATGTAATGGCACTTAGCCTTTTCGGATGACTAATAATATCTAAAACCAGAGGATACTTTTGAGATGACTAATAATTTGAATACACAAACTAATGTACAATCCAAAATCCGAAAGGATGAGTAAAGTAATAGCATCATGAGGCTTTTTCCTTTTTTCTGCGCCTTATGCCTGATCATTCTATAATTCTTAACTAAAAAATAATTTCAGTTTGCTTATTCTTTAAGAGAATATTAAACAGCTTGTTTAAAAAATGGAAGATAATTAGGGGCACCTGTGGCTCAGGTGGTTAAGCGTCCGACTTTAGCTCAGGTCGTGAGCTCACAGTTGGTGGGTTCAAGCCCCACGTTGGGCTCTGTGCTGACAGCTCAGAGCCTGGAGCCTGCTTCAGATTCTGTGTCTACCTCTATCTCTCTCTCTCTGTTCCTCCCCTGCATAGTCTCTCTCTCTCTCTCTCTCCTTCAAGAATACATAAACATTACAATAATAATAATAATAAATAAAAATGAAAGGTAATTCTAATTTTTTATGCCATAACCTCAGATAACAAGCACCTCAGATAACAAGCACATGGATATCAGTTCTCTTTAACTCTTTTATGTGGATTCTGGGACTTGCATTATTTTCTATAATTGCCCAAATTTCACCCAGGTGTCACTGAAGCAATGATCTAAACAGCCCAAACCCTAGTCATCTCCAACTAGCATTGGATAACTCAGTGAAGGTTCCTAGTTAATAGATCCTCATTGTTACCAACTCATCCATTCTACAAATCCAAGGCTACTGCCACTATAACAATATCTAAGAGAAATGCATAATCATCAAAATACTTCCAAGAATTGAAAGTTTCCCTCTTCTCATTTTCTGTCTTAAGCCTATCATTGTTTCTTTTCCATGTCCTATTCCTTACACAGATTATAAACTCCTCATAAATAACAAAAGAATAAAAAGTAGAGAAGCAAAAAATGGCTCCATGTTCCCTACAAAGACAAATGGTCTTAATTTCAAGCTACTAAAAACTATGAAACTAAATATGGAAAACTCTGAGCCTACGCGTTTCCCCCCAGAATCTGAATGGGTCAAAGGACTTTTCAGAAATGAGGAAGGAAGAGCAAACTTCTGTTTAGCACACACAGCTCCCAGGAGCTCTGCAATGAGCTCCACTGACCCCTCACACCCCCAGTAAGATGGCCTCTCCCGAGGAGAAGCACGGACTGACAAGAGTGAACAGTGAACATGCCTGGTTCACCTCCCTCCCTGTCGCCATACCCTCTTCTCCCACACAATGCTTCCACAAACAGCTGGTCCCAGCCACGGCGTCATCATAATCAAAAAGAAAAAAAGAGGGGACTTGAGCATAGATACTAAGGAAGAAAAGAAAAAAATGCCAGGGGAGATGAAGGATATACATCACAAAGAAACAGGGGAAATGCTCAGATAAATATTTCCCTCTGACCTCAAAGAAATTATAGACATGACCTCTTTTTTAAAAGAAGCTCAAAAGAACATCATAAAGGAACAGAATAAGATAAAAAGGAAGTTGGCAAAGCTCAGGAGGAAAAAAAATTTTTAAACAGTAAATGTTATAAAGATGCAAATCAAGCTGAAAACAGAAAAAAGAAAAACATAGTCAGAAATCAATAATAAAGTAATATAGAGATGATGTATACAGAAGATTGCATAGACACATTGTTATTATTCCTGAAGAGAATAAAACACATGGAAGAGAAAAAATGGACAAAAATAGAACATAAATTTCCTAAAAGCAAAAAAAGCTTTGAATTTGCAGCTCAAACAAACAAACCACATTCCTGGAAAAGTTTCTAAAGCACCATTAATACTGAATAGTGCTATTAATCTTGGGGACGCTACTGATATGGAAAAATCATATAATCATGTTAAGCCAGAGGAAGCAGTCTCTCTAAAGAGAGAAAACTACTGCCTCTGACTCATCCACAGCAATTCTCAATACCCAAAGACAGTGGGCCTATCCTCTTAAGTCCTGCAGGAAGTATGGTTCAAAATTTTTCTACCTAGCCAAGTTATTCTTCAAGTATAATGGTAATAAACAAACATTTTTAAGATCATGAACTACATGAACTATAAAACCCAAAAATCTGTTTTGGACAACAAACTCTTCAGTTAATTCTGGTCAAACAAAATACAAATAATTCAGGAAAAATGGTTCTAGAAGCCATGAGTAAAGGATTCAAGTTGGGCACTGAACCTAGTAAGTTTAAGTTATGGGAACTATAATTATTGAACAAAATACAAATGTTATCAACCTTGACAATGTAAAAAGAACATTATAACTAACAGGTAAGAAAGAAAGTGGAAGAAGTATAAATATGTAAATTTGTTCTTCATTCAAATATACAACCTAGTTGAACATGTCCTTTTTTAATGACTGAACAATGTTCATTGTTTAGCAAGTCATGTCTCATCATGAAGAAATATTCATCTGACTTTCATCAATTTCTTTCATTTCACTTCTTTTTTTTTGGTTAAATTTAGTATTTATTAAATTCCAAGTTTGTTAAATTCAATCATTTATATTTAAAATATCATTATAGAATAATCTTCTTTGTTTTGTTATTGTCATTGTTTTTAAAGTATATTTATTTTGAGAGAGAGAGAGAGAGGGAGCAAGTGCATGTGAGCAGGGAAGGAGGCAAAGAGAAAGGCAGAGAGAATCCCAAGCTGGCTCTACTGACAGCACAACTTGATCTCACGAACCATGAGATCACAACCCGAGCCTAAACCAACAGTCAGAAATTTAGCCAACTGAGTCACCCAGGCGCCCTGAATAATCTCTTTTTCATAAACTATCTACCAAACCTTTCATCTGTGTGTCAATTAAATTGACAAATATTAATAATGGCTAATTCTGAATGGTAATTTTTACCTTTTTTCTTTGTACTCTCATGTACTCACTTTAAATTTTATAAGCAGTATCATCTTTACAAAAATAATAAAATATTTTTCAGAAAATTGTTTTTGATTTAACGGCTACTCTTCTGGGCCTCAAAAGTACAGATTTCTGACAATTAAAAGGAAACTAACTGTCCTCCGTTAGCTGTTTTTTATGTGATGGTTCAGTAATAGTAGGTCTGTAACTTCAGTATTGAGGATGAAGAAGAAAGTTGAGAAATCCACTGCTTTGTCATGGCAAGCCGCCACTCTAATGAACAGCTTTTGGATGAGAATCAATAAGATTGAACTTTGCCAGTGATCTCAGAGAGAAAAGTTGAGAGAATGATCTATCGAACTACTAATGGGTGCTTTGTTACAAGTGTTTTGTTGGTGCTGACTTCTCAGAAATAAGAAAACATCTTTACTACTCAAATACAAAAGACCTATTTCAGTACATAAAACTTGCTAGGTGCTCAATGGATGCTAACATCTACTTTAATAAGTGATACCTGAAAAGCAGAGGGCTTTACTAAGCCCTTTACTTTTCTTAATAACATTGGGAACGTAATTGAAAATGAAGTAGGCAATGAAAAAATAAAAAAGAGGAAAGCTACCTTTTTATCTTTTCTTCCCCATTCCATTCACACCCTTATCTCCATTGGAAAACAGACCCAGAAGTGAAGGAAGTCCAAGCAGGCCGCACCATGATGACTGCCCTACAGATCTGTGCTCTATAATCACCGTATGTTCCCAGCCTATACATTTAAGGGCTTGAATAAAGTCTACCATGAAAAAAAAGTACATTCTTGCAAAGTTTATAGACACTTACAAACTAAAAAGCATGTTTGTATTTTTATATCAGTGAGACCAAAAAGAAACATAAAATTATGACTTAAAAATATACAACAGTAGACATTCAGACAAAATCTCACTAAGAAAGTACACTTTCAAATGAAGCGCCTGGTAAAACTCCATATAGTAAATTCTGTCAGGCAAGGATCTGACTGCAATTTGTCACCTAGAATGTCGTGATTTTATCCACTGTCAAAACTTTAAATACATTTTCTTCTTGTTAAAAAAAAAAAAAAAAAAAGCCCTGCATTGATTTCTAATAATGTCAATGTTGAAAAACAAAAAGTCCTTCAATAGATGTGAACCTTCTTTTATTGCAAGATAATGTACAATCCCACAGTTTTTCAGATTCGCTGAACACTTCCTTACGTTTTTAAAAATTATGTCAGCCATCCCACCGTCTTTCATTTATCCTTCTAGATTTAACCAATCATTCATTTAGGCAAATGGTTACTGTTTGTTGTGAAAATACAAGTAAGGCTAACTGGAAAACAAAGTTTTTCTCATTCCACGAAGGAAAAGTTGAGTCGTAACTACACACCTGTTAAGAAATTAACTGTTTTGTTGGCAACAGAGAAATTAAAATTTTCCCCAATAGATTAGAAAGCAAAAAGGCCTTAGCCTTCCAACAGCAAACATCCAGAAAAATAAAAAGACTGAATCTGCAATACTAGAAGGTAAAACTCACATGAAGGTAGCCTGCTTCCCTGGCCATGTAAACATGGATTTCAGGCTGTAACTGACAGAGTGAAGGCCAGAAGGTGGGAACATAGGAATACTGAGGTGCATGACAGCTTATATTGTGAGCAGACGGAGGAGCCCTGGACAGAGGCGCCTACGTTGAGGTTCTCCTCCCACCTGGTAAAAACACCAACCACTTGCTGAACCTCAGGAACAGAGGCTTAAGACCACCGCATTTTCTTTTTCAGCTTAAGCTACTACTGTTTGCATCTCCACCCCATTCCCTCTTTATTCCCTCTGCCCATCATCCTATCTTTTTATGAGCATGTGGTAACTAATTCTTTCCCATAAGCACTTTCCTCTTCAAAACTTGCTCAAATATGACACAGAATAACTACGAACATAAAGATGGCCTTTTGTCTGTAGAGACTGCAGTGATAAATAATATGTGGCTTATCTAGAGTCTTGATAAGGAATTCCAAGGAGCTTGGTGGCCTCTGAGAGACATATGTTATTTCGGGGGAAAGAAATGATGCAATCTTGTGAGAGAACTTAAAACTTTTAAGTCAAACCCTTCTTAATGTGATGATCCACTTTATGTCAACACACAACTGAACTGAGGCTAGACCTTCCTAGGAATCCATGTGAATCTGAGTTCCCACAGAGAACCAAACCTTCCCTCAAGGAGAGGAAAAGCTAGATGGAAACCTGAATTTCCTTACAGCTAGACAGAGCTGCTTCTTCAGAGAGGCCATGCAGCCGTAGAGCTAATATGTTGATTAAATCCCAGGCTACCACTAACTAGACATATGATCTTAACATGCAAGATCTAATCATCTGTGCTTTGGTTTCATCATCTTGGTTCATCGTCTCTTGGGCTATTGTGAAGATTAAATGAGTCCATTCATGTAAGGCACTCTGACACGTGGCCCACACTAGAAGTTCTCAATAAGTCCATTATTATTGTCATTTTGTTTGAATCCCAAGTTTTGCTAATCTAGTCCTTCCTGAGTTAAAAATTTTATCCTTTTGCTGATAATTTTGAAGGTGAAAAACCAGATCTAAACCATTGTTTTAAGAAGCCTTAGGTTGCAAATTTGTTCCCACCTGCAAATTTTTAATAGCTGGTAGGGTTGACAGCCCTTGTTGCTCTGAAAGTCATCAGGCTCTTCCAAGGCAGGAGAGGCAACCTCACGGGAATCAAGTCCAGTATTTAATACCTTGAAATCTACATTGTCAGTCCCAGAATCCTCATCAAGTTTCTGATACACTCAGTCTTCCTTCCACTTAAGCTTTATTATTTAAAAAACTTAAAAGATTTATTACAGAGTATACAGTTTAATAATTCCAAGCATATAATCTATAGTCGCATACATGAGAGCCCTCCAGGCAACACACTCCCTACTGGGAAAGGAAAATGTTCAGAGCCATGAGCTGAAAATTCTAGGTTCTAGGACTCCACACATACCAGGGTCACCTTGGGCAAAAGAGGCTATTACTGAATTTCAGCGTCCTCATCTGTAAATGGTTAAATTTGGTGCAAACTCTATGACTCTATAAATTACAGAGTACGTATCAAACTGATAGCTATGTTTCTAAAGTTATTCTGTTATAAAGTAAAATAATACCCCTTATTCTCCAGATCTCAGATTCCTTATTCTCTTAACCACCTGGAAAGTAGCCAGCATCTAAGACACAAGGCAAAGGGCTCACTGAGTCTCTGAAATCATTATTTTAAAGGCAGAGCATCTCTTACGCTTGGCTAAAGACTTTATTCAAGGTTATTAACTCTAGATTTACCTAAAATGCTAATAATTTCTGTTACTCCTTATTCTAGCTAGAAGATATTAAAAAGCAAAAGAACTGGGATGATGCAGCAGGTTCAATGGGAGCCAAAATTACAGACCACAGCGCGAAAACAGCTGCAATGCCTATTACACTGTAGGTCAAGCAAGCAAATCTTGTATCTTAAAACAAAAAGTGAAATCATACCTAATACATATTCTATCAAAGAAACAGAAAAATGCCTAAGCCATTTTGGAAGGATTCTTTCAAAAACAACTCATTTTTTTTAAGCTTAGCATATCTTCAAACCCCACTTAATATGGAACAATCTATGCCCAAGCAACCTTATATCTTTGACGTTTCTTAATATCAGACCTTTAAAACTAGTCTTTTAGAGGTTTTAGGTGATGGGAAAAGATAGGTCAAAATTTACATAGTGTCAGGATCCACAATTGTATAGGGAAGCCGTGATCATTCTGAGTGCTTTTTAAATAGAATCTTACTACAGTTTTCAATCAAGTGCTTCCATGAATAGAAAAAAGAAAATAAGAGACTGTTTAGAAATCCTTACACCAGCCAAGACCAGACTCACTTTATGACAGAATACTGGCAAGAGATCCTGAAGACTCAGGAAGCAGAAAGTGCACTTTGTGGAAGGAACTGAACACCTGGTAAGGGTCTGTTCTACATTCCAGTTTTCCCCATTCTGCCCCTCGGCTGGTTTTTTACAGTTTAATAAACTGAGGCTCAGAGTGGTGCCATTATTTCCCCAAGTGGCGGAATCAGAATGCAAATCAAAAAGTTAGCTATAACCTAACGCACACTTCCCACCACGCCACACTACGTACTCTCTCATGACCCAAATAGCGACTGCACCTCTACCTTGGGTCCAGCAACGTGCTAGGTGCTGATATCCCTCCTATATTCTCACCTCTCACCATACAAACTTTTCTTATTCCACAGCTATCAAGGTCTCTCTTGGCATATAATGATACTTCACTTTAAATTAATATGAATCCAATTCTTTAAAGTGAATATGCTTCTCCTTTGTAATTACGCAAACTTTTCAAATTAACACCATGACAACATCGGACAATAGAGTACGCTAGAAGAGTAAAGTTCCATTACCTCAGGCTCATGGTGGCCTCACCAAATTAATGCACTCCCAAGAGAATCAGTTTCTCCTGGAGATGCTGCTTCGCCTTCTAAGGTTTAATATTGTATTTCTGAAATCATTAACCAATAAAAATAAGCAACAGCTTCCCAACATACAAAAAATAACTATGCCTAGAGGGGAAAAAACAATCACTCGGCCCATCTTACAAATGAATGGGATTTAAACACTCTCCTGAGCACCAAGAGGAGACTATTGCAGACTTTCTGTAGGGCAATCCAGCTGTACTACATTAAATTATGTATGCACTAGCAATCCTGCTCCTGGGCATATGCCCCTGAGAAATTCTTACACAGCCAATGCATCCACAGGTCCATTTACCATATGGCTTGCGGTTGTAGAGAGCTGAAGGGAATCTAGATTTCCTTCCCTGGGGAAGTGGAAGAGAGACAGACACTCTCCATGGGATACTCTCCAACTGTTAGATACAAGCAGAGATTTTTAAACATAGTATTGAGTAGAGATCTGTAGTATAACGCTATTTATAAAATACAATTAAATGCCCACGAAAATATCATATCTATGCTTATAAGAACACATACAAATACAAGAGCATGTAAAACATTTTAGGATGGGGTGGGGAGAATAAGAAGGGGACTGGGGATAGACAAGATTGAAATCATTCAACAATATTAGGCCATATCCAGGCCAACAATGTAGTGCGCCTTGAATGAGAAAGATGAATAATGTTCTGAATGTTAGTGCGCAGCATATCTTAGCACCTGAAGTTTATGTGCAAATTAAAAGCATGACAGTCATAATCACCAAAAGATGCTATTTCTGAGGGCTTGATTTCTTTTCCACTATTCTTCAAAGTCAATGGAAAATACTGATTTTTAATCACTAATATTTGATGTACATAATAAAGATTCAATAAACAGCATGTTATTGAAAGAAAACACATGCATCCAAAAATATTTAATTCATAAACACAGAAGAAATGTTTTTGCTGGCTCATACATAACACAAGAGAAAATAACTATTTATGAAATGTTTTTATATAAATTCATCAGAAAGTGGCCCATTTTTGAATGAAGACAATGGCCAAAACTAAGCCAATTTATTTTATTTATTTATTTATTTTTAAAAATAATTTATTGTCAAATTGGCTTCCATACAACACCCAGTGCTCATCCCAACAAAGACTTAGCCAATTTAAAGTGTACACACTTAAACTCAAGGTGTCTGTTGTGTGCATGTATAAAGAATATTCAATCAGATTTCGGTGGTAGATGTGTTAAGAATAATGAATATAATAAAAATAAATATATTATATATTTTGGATATTAACCCCTTCTTGGATATATTATTTACAAATATTTTCTCCCATTCAGTGGACGTTTTGTTTTGTTGATGGTTTCCTTCACTGTAAAAAAGCTTTTTATTTTCATGTAGTCCCCAGTAGTTTAATTTTGCCTTTGTTAAGAGTATACTTATCGTGATGAGCACTGAGTAATGTATAGACTTGGTGATCAAATCACTATATTTAACACTTGAAACTAAAAATATATAATATGTTAATTACACTGGAATTTAAAAATATAAATGTAAAAAATGACAATAAAAGAATATACAAATGTATTGTACTTCATATCAATGGTAAAAGATGATTTTTCTATACACTACCATGACTCTCCAAAATAACTCAAAGGAAGTCAGTGTGTTTTGATATTATTCTCCCCAATACAATCAAATAAGATGGAGATTAACTTGGGACATCCAATTTGATTTCTGAAATAGCCTAATATTATCTCCAAAGAAAACACTAAAAACATTTTTAAATTACTGCATTTTAATTTTACCCAGAATACTAAAATATATTATCCTATTTCAATGCAATTTTAGGAAAAAAACTAAATTATACTTAACACATTGGGTTTTATATCTACTAATGCGTAGTTAGTTATTAAATACTCTCTTAATAGACTGTATTAAGTTCAGCTCATCTGCAAAACACATAGAGGCAGAAAAATCTGGCAGAATTCTACCTGAGATTGCTTTCACCTTGTAGAAAGTTCTTCCAGACTTCAAAATACCATTTTTTAGGCTGCAAAAGACTCCTGCTGCTTAATAGTACTGAGCACTGGCAGGGAGAAACTATAAATAACTTCTTACATGCTTAAAAAATAATACTTTTCAAGTATTAGAAAAATTCTTTTTATAACTTTCCAATCTTTTCTTTTTGGAAAATGATCTGTATTCTTATTTCATATTCTAGGGGAAGACCTACGAACAGAATCTTAGCTATTTTGAAGGGACAAAAGCAATCTCACAAACCAATTTCGAGAAATTGCTGATAATTGAATGAAGTAGACTAATATTCAGTCTTCATGATTGAGAGGCTTTTAAGTACAAAATATGAAACTGGGAGGTAAAAAATTACAGAAAGATAGAAAAAAGGGCTTCGTAACGCAGCCACAGTCTAAGAATCAGCTACTTCAGGCCTGGAGACATTCTGGACCAACTAGATCACTCAGTGGGGTCAGAAGGGATGTGAAAATCAGCTAGAGAGTTGGACTGCATGACTCTTAATGCATCTAAGCCTACTCTATCATGATTCAAAGGGAGTTCAAAAAGAAGCTATAAGCTGTTCTTGAAAACAGGAACCAAACACACAAATATACCTGTAATCATTTTCATTCAGAAGTCACAATGTTTTGTAAATTGTGTAAATCCTTCCAATTTCAAAGTGGAGATTGCAGGGTAGTAGCACACTTTAGCCAAGTCAACAAAGGCAAGAAGCTCACCCAACTCTGTCTACTTTAATATGAGAAATAAGGCCTTTCAAAAGGACATTATGTTATTTATTTT
This sequence comes from Hyaena hyaena, assembly GCF_003009895.1. Taxonomy (NCBI): domain Eukaryota; kingdom Metazoa; phylum Chordata; class Mammalia; order Carnivora; family Hyaenidae; genus Hyaena; species Hyaena hyaena. The sequence continues at coordinate 940,570 of NW_024081330.1, forward strand.
TTTGTTTAAGTTTTTATTTAAATTCTAGTTGGCTAACATATAGTGTAATATTAGTTTCAGGAGTAAAATCTAGTGATCACTTACATATAAGTGCTCATCACAAGCACCCTCCTTAATACCCATCACCCATGTAGTCCATCCCCCTCCACTTCCCTCCATCAACCCTCAGTTTGTTGTCTATAGTTAAGAGTCTGTTTTACAGTTTGCCTCTCTCTTTCTCTTTTTCCCCCTATGTCCATCAACTGATGAATAGATAAAGAAGTTGTGATTGAAATGTTACTCGGCCACAAAAAAGAACAAAATCTTGCCATTTGCAACAACATGGATAGGGAGAGAGTATATTATGCTAAGTGAAATAAGTCAGTCAGAGAAAGACAAATACCATATGATTTCACTCTCATGTGGAATTTAAGAATCAAAAAGACATTTATATCTGAAGAGACTGAATTATATTTGAAGACTCTGAAGAACACCAGAATAGAAAGTATTCTGTACTGCACAGCAAAGGAAACAACCCACAAAACTAATAGGCAACCCGACAGAATGGGAAAAGATAGTTGCAAATGACATATCATATAAAGGGTTAATATCCAAAATCTATAAGGAATTCACCAAACTCCACACCCGAAAAACAAATAATCCAGTGAAGAAATGGGCAGAAGATATGAACAGACACTTCTCCAAAGAGGACATCCAGATGGCCAACAGGCACATGAAACAATGCTCAGCATCCCTCCTCATCAGGGAAATACAAATCAAAACCACACTGAGATACCACCTCACACCAGTCAGAGTGGCTAAAATGAGCCAATCAGAGAACTCTAGATGCTGGCGAGGATGTGGAGAAACGGGCACCCTCCTACACTGTTGGTGGGAATGTAAACTGGTACAGCCCCTCTGGAAAACAGTGTGGAGGTTCCTCAGGAAACTAACAATAGAACTCCCCTAGGACCCAGCAACAGCACTGCTAGGAATTTACCCAAGGGATACAGAAATGCTGAGGCATAGGAGTACACGTACCCCAATGTTCATAGCGGCACTCTCAATAATAGCTAAAACATGGAAAGAGCCTAAGTGTCCATCAACGGACGAATGGATCAAGAAGATGTGGTTTATCTATACCATGGAATACTACATGGCAAGGAGAAACAATGAAATCTGGCCATGTGTAGCAACATGGATGGACCTTGAGGGTGTTATGCTGAGCGAAATAAGTCAGGCAGAGAAGGACAAATATCATATGTTTGCCCATATAGGAGGATTAGGAGGAACTTAACTGAGGAACAAGGGGGAGAAGAAGGAGGGAAATGGTGGGGGAAAGGGAGAGAGGCGAACCATGAGAGACTCTTGAATGCTGAGAAACAAACTGAGGACTGATGGGTGTGGGGGGGAGGGGGGGATGGGCATGGAGGAGGGCACTTGTGGGGATGAGCACTGGGTGTTATGTGGAAACTAATTTGACAACAAACTATTTGTAAAAAAAAAAAGTATTCTGTAATTAAATCCAACTCTCAAAAGATAATTTGGACCATGCATTCTTCAAATATTAAGAACACATCTTTTATTTAAAAAATAAATAAATGAAAGCATGAGGTTGCTACATTCAAAGCCCTACTTGAGAAGTGGAGATGACAGAGAAGTCAATGGATGGAAATGCATCCTAGGATGGAACATCTACCTCCTCCCAGGTAGAGGTAGATGACAGTAGATCTAGCTCGAAGACACACCCACTTATGTTCTTGCACTTTCCTAATGCAGGAACAAAGCTAACACAAGACTGACCCTCTGGATTTCACACAAAAGAAAAGAGAAGGGCTTCAATGCTACTCTAGAAAAAGCATTGCTACAGTGCTGTTAGTCAAATTATACTGAGAAAAACATTTTGATTCCAGGGCCTGTCTCATCCACTGCTGTGGCAGAGATAAGTCTAAGTAACATAAAAGGTCTTGTTTCCTTCCAAAAAGCCAATTTTCATGAATGTGGTAATATCATCCATTATCATGTCTAATCATGCACATACCTGCGCTAAACACTTGCTAGGTAACATCTAAGGATTTGTAAGGGTTTGTACTTTGAGAGCCACGTAATTTAATTATTATTTACCAGGCAGTGGACCTCGAAGAAGAGACCAAAAAAAATTCGTTCTGTTTTGGCTTTCTATAGAGCTTTGCTATAAGACAATGGACACAACATTATGAAATACTCTGCACTGACATTAGTATCTCCCAGTCAATATAACCAGGCATTAAGCATGCCTTCCACACCAGGCCTTTCAGGAAGGAAAAAGAATTTCCTGCATATAAAACACACAAGAAATGATTTTTCAAACAAGGTTTGCAATTTTTAATCATAAAGAGTACTTCCAAACAGCATATCTTGAGGAGAGCTGTCAAGTCAGAACAAGGGAAATGCAGTATGGGCATCTGGTTGGTGGTGCTGGCTGCAGAAGCAGTCCACAGACCTGAAAACCCTGCCTCAAACTGCTTTTATAAAAAAGAATATCGAATAATGTCTTGCAGTTTGTTCATTTTTTATAGTTCTCGAAATCGAAAGGACACAAAGGTGGATGAAAAGACAGATACATTATTTATTTCTCAAAGCACTGCTGTCACTACATGTTTACATTCATTCAGTCAAGGGTACATTAATGATTGCATAAGAACAGAGTTAACTGAACTTCCTAAAGGGAAAAGGGCACATACGTATTTTTAACCTTGGTAAAATATCAATACTTCATTTTTACATAAAACTACTGCTGACTATAAAGCTGTATCCGGTAGAGCAAGGAAAAGATTCAAAATAACGACCCTGGATTAACAGCTCATCACTCGTATGTATCTGGTGAAGAACATTCCTTATCAAACATTGACTCACCAGTAACAATGAGTGCTTGAAAGAGTTCCTGCCCCCCCATCCAAAAGCATTATCTACTGATCCTTGAATTATTCCTTCTTCAAAATTCAGCTCCAGCATCTCTTCCTCTGTGCAGCTTTCCCTAATCCCACCTAAATTCTAAGCTCCTTAAAGAGGCTGCTTCTTATTCTGCTTTGTTTCCCCCTCACCTAGTGAAGTACAGAGAGACAGCGTGAGGGCGGCCGAGCGCTACTAGTCACATAAAGACACGCTTTACCATCAGCTGAATAGCTTTAAAGAGCAAAGCATCTCCTTAGGGTCAAGTACGAGGTCAGGCAGTGCTTAATGAATACATACTAACAGTAATGAGGAAGAGCCTAAGACACAATTGAGCCTCTCAGAAATTCTAGGGATTTATAAGAGACAAAGTCTTGTCCTTATGCTGTGAGATCTTCTTTGTCACATAGTTTAGTCTGATTTATTGCATGTGTGAAGTCATTTGAGCAAAAAATAAAGGAAGAAGAAATGGCATGTGCACTCTACAATGTGTTAGAGATTTTCTGTTTCTTATTTGAAAAATATTCCTGTAAGAAAGATAAATATATTTTTATTTTAAAATTATCTTGAAATAAGGACTTGAAACTTTTTGCAGAAATGGTTTTATGGAAAAGCCTATATAGACTGGTTTGTTTTTACATATAACTGAAATGATAAAGCACATGTATATCATCATGGAAGATGAATTAGAACTGATTGTTTAAAGAGATCACGTTTATAAACAAATCATAATAAATGATAGTTAGGATTCCAATATCGGGGATTCTAATATTATAATTAATTTAAAAATTTTTTTTTAAATTTATTTCTAGGAGAGAGAGAGAGACAGCATGAGCAGGGGAGGGTCAGAGAGAGAGGGAGTCACAGACTGAAACAGGCTCCAGGCTCTGAGCTGGCAGTCAGCACAGAGCCCGACGCGGGGCTCGAACCCACGAACCGTGAGATCATGACCCAAGCGAAAGTCGGACGCCCAACCAACTAAGCCACCCAGGCGCCCCTATAATTAATTTTTAAAGATTAGGGAAAATGACTGTAAATGATGATTCCAGTTTATGAATTCTCAAAAACAATGGTTCTAGAAATAACACAATTCTTACTGGCAGCAGATGATAGCCAAGAATCTTAATGAGCCCTTTAATCTGATGTCAAGCTCTTACTTTATATAAATCTTTATGGTAGTAAGAGGAAATTTTAATAAAATTATTGTTTAGCCTGGATTTATACAAGGCAGAGTAGTATTGAAAGTAAAGCCAGATGGAAAAGACAAGTGATGTAAAATTTATTCCTCTGAGGTTCATCTTTGTAGAGCTTTTCACATATAACTTCAATAGGGCTCCTTCATCACTGAAAAGTGTCTCAACTCTCAAAGGCTGTGACAATGGGCAATCTTGAGTTCTGATCTCATCTTTGTCACTTAGTAGCTGTGTGATTTTGTTAATTTCTCCAAGCCTGCCTTTTCTATAGCTCCATGCTTCTTGCTTACCTTCTTGAGGCTCTCACACTCCAACCCTCAAACCTTTGTCTGGCCAGCTCTTAAGTTTTAGATCTGAGCTTAGACATTTAGTTCCCTGTCTACTCCTATCCCACCTACACGTGATAAAAGCATCCTTTATGTCTCCCACCATGGTACGTCTCAGACTGTCATTTAAATGGGTGTAGACTTCTTTTTTATTAATTTTTTAATAGTTTATTGTCAAGCAGGCTTCCATATAACACCCAGTGCTCATCCCCACAAGTGCCTTCCTTTCTTTTTTAGTTTTTAAAAAATCTGTATTATTTATTTCTGAGAGAGACAGAGCACAAAGTGGGGGAGGGGCAGAAAGAGGGAGGAAGACCCAGAATCCAAAGTAGGCTCCAGGCTCTGAGCTGTCAGCACAGAGCCCGACGTCGGGCTCAAACTCACGAACCACAAGTTCATGACCTGAGCCGAAGTTGGACGCTCAACCAACCCTGAGCCACCCAGGTGCCCCTAAATGGCTCTAGACTTCTTTTTCCTCCATTGTTCTGTTAGCTTCATGAGGGAAGCTTTTCTCTCTGGTGTCTTTAACAGTGTCTGGCACTTAGTAGGTACTAAATAAACATTTCTGAAATAAGAAGTTCTTAGAATAGTTCAGAAAGGTTTCAATCCGTGGAAATCTATTGATCAATCTACTGAGGCCAGAAAGAACTTCATGCATTTGGCTGGTACAGGGTGTATTATTACAAAATGTCCATTTAAGAGTAACATTTCTGATCATTCACAAAACCATGGTTGCAGACTTTATGCTACCTAACGTCCTACTAATATCAGAGCCAAAGGGATAAATTCCTCTTTCACAGGAAAACATTTATATCTCCAGACAGACAGATAAACTTCTTTTATCAGATAATGGTAATCACATATGCCAGTATGTGGCTTTTTTCACCTAACTGTCAGAAAAGTAAGATCTAAATTCAATAACTACCATAATTATCTCATCACAGATGCTTGGTATCATCTAATCCTCTATGCTTTCCAATTTTTTGTTAAGATTAACTTCTGCTGCAATTTTTACAAATTTATCTGTCTTTTTTTTTTTTTTTTTTTTTTTTTTTTTTTTTTTTAAGANGAGACAGCGTGAGCAGGGGAGGGCCAGAGAGAGAGAGAGTCACAGACTGAAACAGGCTCCAGGCTCTGAGCTGGCAGTCAGCACAGAGCCCGATGCGGGGCTTGAACCCACGGACCGCGAGATCATGACCCAAGCGAAAGTCGGACGCTTAACCGACTACGCCACCCAGGCGCCCCACAAATTTATCTGTCTTCAAAAGACCAAGAAGTGGGGGCGCCTGGCTCACTCTTGTTGGTGAACATGTGACCCCTGATCTCAGTGTGCTGAGTTCAAGCCCTACGTTAGGTATAGAGCCTACTGAAAAAAAATTAAAAAATTAAAAAGACCAAGAAGTGGTCTGAAGAATGAATCGAGTTCAAGTTTTATTTCCCCACATTGCATTAGGATGAATACCTGCAAAGGACCTTTTTCAATCCATTAGTTAAGACATAGTCTCTTAATTCACTAGATATCTTTGATTTCCTAGATTAAATAAACAGTGCATTGTGATTCCATTGGCAATTAGAGCCCTTTGATTTTGCTAGAAATTCTTAGATGACTTTTTTTTTTCCCTCTGTGGTGTTAGAGACTATAGACCCAGACTCTTCCTTTCTGGGCAATCTTGGAACTTAGAGCCTAAATCTAGCTTCTATGGCCTTCCTGATTTTTTCAGCCTGGTGTTTAACTTCCCTGCGTCCCATCACCCATAACAATTACTGTCAATAGGCAAGAAGGCATGGGGTAAGGAAGTCTCATAATTACTACAGGTACAGGGCAAACATCCACTGTCCTTCACTACCCAAGAGTTATACTAAATCCTGTCTACCTATGGAAATAAAGAATCAGTACATAAATGCCAATGGTTTAATTGGGATTTTATTTTTAATGTGTCTGCTGTAATTGTTTAATTGTGGAAGTCATTCTCAAACTATTTTGAAAGTAGGTCAGATACACATACTAAAAAACAGAACTAGAATCTATTACTATGTAGGCAATACTTATTTTATTATACATTTTTCAAGAGTTTCTAGACCTGACCTATCAACATAAAGATGGGTCATCAAAAGCAAATGATATTTATAACATCCAAAGCATCCAATACAGGGTTAACTCTCCAACCAGAAATGCCTAAGGGAGACCTGCTAGGTCCTCACCTAATCAGAGAAAATATGGCAAAAACAAGAGCTACCCAGCACTATAGAATCAAGCTGTTTAGAGCTAGACAGGAAAGGAGAGAAAACCTCAGGGCATCTGAGTGGCTCAGTCAGGTAAGAGTCTGACTCTTGACTTCAACTCGGGTCATTATCTCATGGTTCATGAATTCGAGCCCCACATTAGGTTCCTCACTGACAGTGCTGAGCATGCTTGGGATTCTCTCTCTCACTCTCTCCTGCTCTCTCTCAAAAGAAATAAATAAGCCTTATTTTTAAAAAGGAGAGGGGGAGAGAATACCCCACAGCAGCTCATCCCCAACAGCACTGGAAACTTTAGTATACTCTAGGGCCTCTGGGACATATGAAAATCAATATTCACCTACATCATACTACACATGACATAGTGGCAATCAATACTTATGACAACTTAGGGGATCTCTGCCTCTTAAGCTTCCTTGCCATCACAGAAACTTTTTCAAAGTTACCAAAATAATTTAACCCTACCTAAAGTACACAAATGCAAAAGGGACCATAATCTCTCAAAACAGCACTTGGAAATTACAATAGGATTATTAGCTATGAGAGATTTATCACTCAACAAACAGCAGCTTAATGCTGAATGTCTCACTGCATTAAGTAAGAAATAAATGCCTTAGGATGGGTGTTAATTTGCTAGGGCTAGCATAACAAAGTACCACACCTGGTGGCTTCAACAACAGGAATGTGTTTCCTCCTACTCCTGCAGGTGGAAGTCCAAGATCAAGGTGTGGGCAGAGTTGGTTTCTTCTGAGGTCTCTCTGCTTGGCTTACAGATGGTCACCTTCTCACTGTGTCATCACACGGTATTTCCTCTGTGTGCATGAGTGTCTGTGTCCAAATTTCCTCTTCTGATAAGGACATCAGTCATATTGGATTAGGGACTATCTTAAAGACCTCATTTCAACTTAAACACTTCTTTAAAGTCCTTTTCTCCAAATACAGTCGCATTTTGAGGCACTGGGGGTTAGGACTTCAACATAGGCATTTTGGAGGGACACAGTTCAGCCCACAACAGATGGTCTGCTCAACAAACGGGATTATTTTAAATTCTATTGGAGATTTGTGTGTTTTCTATATATTGTTAAAAATTGACTAAAATAGTTCAATTCTTTTTTCCCCACTTTATGTGAACAGATGAGCAATCATTTGAATTATGCCCAGCTTGCTTGTAATTTGATAGTCCAGTGTTGTGATCAAAGCAGACGCAGAATAAGACTCAAGACTAATGGCCCACGCTGAATCCCAGTATATGATCGAATCTTACCAGACCTCAAGTTGCTTGGCTGTAAAACGGGGATAATCACATCTTCCTCACAGGGTTCTAAAGGAATTTAAATAGGAGAAAACGGGTAAAGGGCCTAGCATTTGGTCTGTCGCCATCATGGCTACCGTAGTAGAAAGACCTCAAGCAAAAGACCTTCTGCAGACCTCAAAAATTAGGAAATAGAGCAGTTAGCCTATGAGTTAGCAGACGGATAAACAGAAAGTAGGACAGAAGCGGGGGGTCAGCACTGGCACACCTGGCCAGCCAATCTTGGTTCAGAAGTCCTGCAAATTCATGAGCCAAGATGGAAAACAGCAACAGCTCTGTCTCAGGCGAGAGTCTGGGGCTTCTGCCGCACCCTCTTCTCCAGCCACACCTCCTAACTCCTGGTCCTACTCACTCACAAAAGGCAAATGGGACAGGAGGAGGCCTGTCTCTGCTCCACATGTTCCTTATTACAAACCAAATTTAAGTTCAAATCTCCAAATCTGCAGAGCTGAAAGAGACTAAATTTCCCACTTAAAATGCAATGAATCTAAACGGGCCATTTGCCTTCCATCTGCTCCTTGATAGTTCCAGCTTCGCTGAGTGAAGGGGTTCACCGGTCCTCACTCCTAACAGGAATCGGATGCATTCCTACTCCCACACCTTTGCTCTGCCATTTCCCTACATGCAATGAGATTTCTCCCTCCCCCATCTGCCCAAGTGGAGAGCGTGTGTCGCAGGCCCTGCTGTGCCCCCCCCTCCATGGGCTCCCAACAGCCACCTCAACACGCTGCAGGCAGCTGATTGGGAAGACCTAGGCTCCTGGCCTCAGGGCAGTTTCTCTCTCCAAGAGGAGGCAGCAGAAGTCCTCAAGAGTTACTGCCCCCAGAAACAGCCCTCAACCAACAACAGACTGGCAGTTGGTGGACAAGACTCCTCTTCCTCATCCCTCAGCTGGATGACGTTCTGAAGAAGAATCCGCCAACTCCCAGGGTTCCTCATCGGTAATGAGCCCCAGTTGGAAATCACATTTTTTCAGCTTCCGTCTCTTCCACATCTCACTTCCTTATACCTTGGAGGTATTTCCAGGAATCCTTGCCTCAGGCTCTGCCATCAGAGCAACCAAAGCCAAGACAACATCCTTTAAGAGAACACCAAATCCCACCTTCCCCATAAAACCTTCCCTCAGCACCAAGGCCTCACAAATCACGTCCTATTGTGTTTTAATACTATTTGTATATGTCTTTTACTTTGGGATCCTGTGAAGGTGAATTCTTTTACAGACCTCTAAATTCCGTGAGTCACTCAGCACAGTATCTTATGCAAATAAGATACTCAATACATGTGTGTTGACTGAATGAAGAATAAATTAACCATAATAATCAGCACAAAAGTCAGGCTCTTTATTTAATCTAACCAAAACTATATCAGTGTGGCTGTTTTCTTCCTTCAAAAGCACTGCATGGATCTACTTTTCATGAACAAATTACTGTGTGCATATATTTCTTTAAATAAACATTTTCTAGATATTCATCTTAAATCAAACCCCTGCTTCAAAAACAAAACAAACAAACAAAAGATGAACACAGACCTTTTCCTAAACGCAGAACTACCTACTGAACACATTACTTTGACCCTTTCATCATGCCTCTGCTTGCCTCTCCTTTGAGTACATCCCTTCACATGTGGTGACACTAAGACAGCTTCAGTCATCTGTGTCCTCGCACCACATGACCATCCTGTATGCACTCATCAGCACGCACCTCAAACCCCATCCCTGGGTAAAGGGAAACATCATTGTGAGTCAATGCAATGATCTCTGCATAGAAGGTCTGTGTACCTCTCTCAACTAGGCATGCTACATTTATTTTCTTTTTCTGAGATTCCTGGTGGCCTAATGGCAAATGTCACCACTGTGTACATATGTATCCCAAGGTCCAATCTTGATGTGATCCAGGTCTAGCAGCATCTTCCCAAGCGTTTGTTGGAGGTAACACAAGGTTTAAGACTCCCCAGTCTTTGTTGGGGAGCCAATCACCACTCCATGTTCTAGCCAACAGAATATGTATACAAAAGGATGCGACCACACATAGGACAAGAGTTAGCCCCCACGTACAATTTTCTTTTTTTTTTTAACTATACTGATTCATTGTTTATTTTTTTTTTTTAGTGTTTTTATTTATTTCTAGGAGAGAGAGAGACAGCGTGAGCAGGGGAGGGTCAGAGAGAGAGGGAGTCGCAGACTGAAACAGGCTCCAGGCTCTGAGGGGGCAGTCAGCACAGAGTCCGACGCGGGGCTCGAACCCACGAACCGCGAGATCATGACCTAAGCGAAAGTCGGACGCTTAACCGACTAAGCCACCCAGGCACCCCCCCCCCCCAACATACAATTCTCTTGATAAGTACCACTGGAGAATGTGGCTGGAAACTTAGACAAACTGGCTTTCCAGGGAGTCTGCAGAGGTAAACTGATTCAGCCCAGCTACCAAATTTCAAGCAGAAGAACTACAATAATAAGTACCTGAATATTTGCTCTGACTGCTGAGTGGAATCTAGAAGCACCCAGGAACTCCCCACCTTGCCCAGAAATAGATATGTTAGTGTGAGAAGCTCTCAAAGTCTAGTTCCATCATCTTAGATGAAGCAACCCTATCTATCAGTGCCTAGATTATGGCCCATTGGATGTCAGGTTCTGACCAACCATGCTCATTACCTTGAATGCATATCAACCACAGGCCCAACTGTCTCTAGTTTCTTCTTCAGTCTCCTTTCAGCAGGGAAAAGATCATACAGTACACTATCCTCTTTTCACTTACAAAGCCAGAAAAAAATACTGACTGAAATCAAAGTGGACCTATGCTGTTCTCATTAGATCAGAGGCTTGATGAGATCAATGAATGTTTTCTTCAATGCTGAAACCCTGAACACAAACAGAGATAGGGGGCTCTCTGGTGTCTCTTCTTATAAAAACACTAATCCTATCAGATCAGGGATCCACCCTCAAGCTCATTTAACCTATTACCTCCTTATAGGCTCTGTTTCCAAATACAGTCATGTTGGGGGTTAAGACTTCAACATAGGAATTTTAAAGAGACAAAATTCAGCCCACAGCACTGAACACACCCTTCCAATTAGCAGACATGTATAAGTACCACACATTATCTCATTTAATCCTTACAACCTACAGCTTAAGAAGGAAAGTAAAGCTTAAGAAGTTAAGAATATACCCATACGATGGCATATTATTTAATACAACATAGATGAACCTTAAAAACATTATGCTAAGTAAAAGAGGCCAGTCACAAAAAGCTACAAGTTGTATAAATCCATTTATATGAAATGTCCAGAATAGGCAAATCCAGAGACAAAAAGTAGATGATTACAGGGTCTTTGCAAAACAACAAAAATGTTCTGGAATTAGATAGTGATGTAATTGCATAAGTCTGTGAATATAACAAACACTGCTGAATGGGACACTTTAAAGGAGTGAATTTTATGGCACGTGAGTTATATCTCAAGCTGCTTATTAAAAATGAAGAAACTTGGGGCACCTGGGTGGCTCAGTCATTAAGCATCTGACTTTAGCTCAGGTCATGATCTCATAGTTCATGAGTTTGAGTCCCACATCAGGCTCTGCACTGACAATGCACTGACAGTGCAGAGCCTACGTGGGATTCTCTCTTTACCTCTCTCTCTGCCTCTCCCCAACTTGCATGCTCACTCTCTTTCTCTTTCTCCTTCTCTCTCTCAAAATGAATAAACCTAAAAAGAAAAATAAACTGCTATGAAAAAAAAAAATCGAGGCACCTGGGTGGCTCAGTTGGTTAAGCATCTGACTCTTGGTTTCAGCTCAGGTCATGATCTCACAGTTTGTGAGTTCAAGCCCTGCATCAACCTCTATGTTAACAGTGTGAAGCCTACCCCTTGGGATTCTCTGTTCCCTCTCTCACTGCTCCTCCCCTGTTCTCTCTCTTTCTCTCTCAAAATAAATAAACATTAAAAAAGAAAAAGAAAAACCGAACAAAACCAAAAACCAAGAAACTTGCCCAAGGTCACATGGCTAGTAAATGACAGTTCCCAGGTTCAAACCCAGGTATGATTACAGAACCTGTGATCTAAACCATTACGCGGCTCTGATCACTGTTACTCCCTATAAACAATTACTGAACACACCAGCAAATTTAATTGATAGGTAATATGGACTTTGGCATGATGCCAATCACACATACGGAGGAGACAATCATTGGACTTCCCAGGACTTCTGAGGATCAATACACATTAAGCATTCTTAATCTGGTAAACCTTTTTAAACATTCTGAACTTGGAAAAAAATGGTTATTCTAGAAGAAAAACAAAACAAAATTGAAAAAGGGAGTATCCTAAAAGGAAAATGACCAAACGTCCTCTGAGGCCATGACTAGGATTCTTTGGCTCCATAAAATAACTCCAGTGGTGCGACTGACGTCCATGCTCGCTGCCGTCTACAGTGTCCCACCAAACACATCTCCACAGACGATGGCCCTTCATGATCTGGCTACGTGGCTTCCTCTCTGACCTCATCTCCTCAGTCTACCCCCACTGCACTCACTGTCCCCACTGTCCTCAGCCTTCCAGCTTTGGTGGTGGTTCATCTTTGACAATCAGTTTTCAGTTCACTGTCCCTCCTCTGACAGACCTGGCTTCTGTGACATTCAAATCATGTTGGCCATCCCCACCTGCTGTCCCTGTAATCACATATTATCTACCTTTATTTAGTGAACGAAGCTCCATGGACAGAAGCAAGAACCCCACCCGTCCTATTTTCAGCAGCTCCGGCACCCACGGGAGTCCCAGGCATACAGCAGATGCTTGCTCGACATTTGCTGAACAAACCAGTAAAACGTACTTCTCTGCCATGAGATGCCTCAGTAAGCCAAGGCCTCACTTCTCCAATCCATAAAAGCACAGACTCGAAAACACTCTCCTCTCAGGAACCCACACTGGGGTAGTCTTCACAGCTGGCAGTCCAGGCCTGATAAGCTCATTAATCACTTCTATTCTGTGGCCACAGCCTCGATCAGTGTATGTTGATATCTTTATGCATTTATTCCTTCACTGAGCCCACGAACTCGCCATGTACCTTTTCCCTTTTCCATTCTCCAATGATTTTACATTGTTGTAAATGTTGAATACTGGTGAATTCAACACAGTCATGGTGTGTGGTGATGACCATTCCATGGTGGGAATGAGAGTGGTTCTTCCGGTTCCTCCATGACTGATTAAAAAATTCTCTTTAGTTTATTCTAACATGAATCAGATTTTTAGTGAATCGCAGCCATTGAAAGTCATTTAAACTAGAGATCCACCCTGGCCTGCACGTGTCATACCCTGATACAATTCCCCTGTCTCTACGTCATACAAGTAGTGCACACTCACACTGCACTCCGAAGGCTCCAGACTCTGCACAGGGGAGATACTGCACGGGTAGAGCTTTCATGGCCTCCCTCCCACTGATTTACCTTTCCCTGTATAAAGAGACCTTCATTTACTCCCAGTCCAGTCCTAAGGCCTCCTCCTGAGCTCATCTCCCTCCTTGACCAGGCTAGATCCTAATACTTAAGTACCCAAGTTATTCACCAGTATTCAAAGAGCTGTGCCTCCGCTCTTCCTCCCCTATGCTACCACCAGAAAATCTGAACCCTGATCCATGCCACAATCTGTCTCCTTACCTTCCCTCGCATCCTCCAGTGATGCAGCACCCCAGGTTAAGAGACACAAAACAGAATGCCATCAGGAAGAATGACTCGAAGACGGATATGTAACACATGGTTGATATCTGATGACGGCTGCTCCTATATTCTTTAACATGACCTTGGTAAGCTTTCTCACCCATTCCTACCAGCAATGGGCTTAAACTTTTGTTATTTTCCTCGAGCCCCAACCCACCTTCCCTATCCATCCCAATCCCTATGGCAGGTAATGCTGTCCCTAAGAAGGAAATCTCCAGAGAGGCATTTTCTGAATGTCATCCCGTCACCTGCAAATGAATCTCTACCTGCACATGCCCATAGGCTGGGAATGAATTATCCCTCCTGGTTCAAAACTGTATTCTGTCCTCGTGCCATTTGTCTCACTCCTGTTTGTCCTCACTCAGATCGGGCTCCATAAAGTATCTCCTGTCTCTTCTGTATCTTCACCTCTCCCTCTTTCCAGCTCCCTTGCTCAGCTAGCAACTTGCTGTGTTACCCTTACCAGCCGTCTCTTGACCCCAGTGTCTTCTTCTAGCCTCTGCCCTCGTTCTCTTTCCCTCGCACCCTGCCCTCCCCGGTGGGCACTTGCTGTCCCCACATCACCTCCTTTCAGTCCTTTCTAGCTTGTTGTAATCCAGCTTCTGCTCCCAAAGCTTCACTGAAACTACTGCCTTCAGACCAGTGAATACTTAATGGATAAATACAGAGGGTAATCTTGGCTCCTTCTCTCACTAGATCCTCTTGCATGTGAGGCTCTAAATCACATCTTCCTGTTTTGAAACTCTCGATGTAATCATTGTCCTGATTCTTCTCCCATTTCTCTGAACACTCATCCTCTGTCCCTTCATGGATTCCTCTTCTTCTCCTCAACTCGTAACCATCTTTCCAGCTTATGTTCTCATTCTGCCTACCTTCCCTGGGCAGTCTCATTCACAATCACGCTTGTCATTAACATTATATGGAAATAACTCTCTACTATCTCCAGCCCCCATCTCTTCCCTGAGTTTCAGATTGTTATATCCACCTACCTCCTAGACATGGCCCCACGTACATCCCAAACCCCTCAAATCAATTATGCATATTCCAATTTCACATCCTTTTCACCATTTAAACAGTTGTTCCCTGTGCTCCTGGATAAAACCTTCCACCGAGCTATCCGATCAGGCAAGGCACTTATTAATTTTAACTCTTCTTTCGGCCTTGTCATCCATATCAAAGTGATCCTAATGATTTTTATCAGTTGAAGATTTCTTGAGAGCCTTCCCTCTCCATGCCTCTGGGCACTTCCTAAGAACAGAACTTCTGTTTATTCCCTTACTTTCAATTTTCAGATTCTAGAGGATAACAGCCAAGCTCTTAACCATGACATATGAGATCTTCCATTAGTTGAGCTGTCCCTGGGCCTATCTATTCTGACTCATCTCCCTCTGCCTCAACTTTGTAATTTACCCTGAAGTTCAATAAAAGTCTCATGCTTCCTTAAAATGCCCCACAGCTCCCTGTGCCTGCCTCCTTAGCACACACTATCTCCTCTGTCTAGACTCAATTCTCCATTTCCTCTTCCTCTCCCATCCCTCCCCAACACTCCCCCTCCTCACTAGCACCTGTCTTGTAAGATTTAGCTCAACTGTCACCATTTCTAGGACACCCTTTCACACTGCTCCCATCTGAAGAGCTGCCTTTTTGGTGCTACCACAGCCCTCCATGTTTATCTCTACCACAGCAGATTTCACACTCTTCTAAAATTAAGTATTTATCTATCAACATTTCTCCACTAAATGAGAAGCTCCTCAAGGCAAGGGCCACGCATAGCAGGTCTCATCTTGGTTACTTTGCATGTTAAATATTACTGATAAATTATTTTCTGATGTGTTTTCAGAACTTTAAGCCCAATAGGCATCCCCTATGAGCCTTCTTCAGTCATTTGATTGGGAGGCTCTGTTGTGGCCGTGATGTTCTAATGTTCAAAACACATGGCAATGTTGGTTGCTTTGACCACCTTTCAGTCTGGAATCACAGTCTCCATTGCAGTAAGAGTTAAAGAAATAGAGGACCTTAAACAAACTAAAATTAGCCATGCCTCGCTACTCAACACAGTCTAAGATTTGGCAAGACAAATCTCTTAGGCAGGTACAGTGCTGACACAGCGAGGTGGAGAGGCACTCAACCAAGGCTCAGCAGACTCAAAGAAGAAAACCTGCAACAGCTTTACCACAGGAAACTGAGTTCTGCTGATTCATTTTGACCTAAAGCTGCAACAAAACTTGCATAAGGAGCACCCAAGCTGACTCTGCACTTTTTTTTTCTGCCGAGCTCACAGAAATTGGCATAGAAGAAATTTAATAGTTGTTCTTCATATTCTTTTGCAATTTCTCAGATATTGACTGCGGTTGCTGACATTATAGTGTCTGATGGCATTATGTGGTATTTTTCTGGCAAAGATTCAGTTCTGGTCAAAATACTGAGGAGAATTTAAAATACTCACTGGAGCTCCTGGAGCTCCCTCAGCTGAAGAGAACCATACAGGAAATCTTCTTCACCCAAGAAAAGCTCACCGCTAGCTCAAGTAGAGGCTGAGGAGGTCTGCTTCAGTAAATAGCTCTTGCTTATGCTTTCTACAAGGAAATCGGTACTGTACAATTGGCTCCAACTTAGGAAATGGCATTTAAATATCAACGTAAATACATGCTCAGAGAAAAACTGGGTGAATTTTGATCAGGACCAATGTCTAAACACCTGTATTAGAGAAAATTATGAAGCAAGAACCTTCTCAAAATAGGTATTGCAAGTCATGATTTTCTTTGTTCTTCATAACGAAGTCATGTGAATTGCATAATGAAAAGTAAAATGGAAGACATTTCTAGACTGAAGTCTAATTATACTTGAGTCAGTAATTTATCATGCTTCCTATATATAGTAAGGATCATAGTTAACATTTAATTAACTAGCATTACTTCAAATATTTATTCCATTTAAAATCATAATATGTAAGTACTCTACTGAGGTATTTAGCAAGTTAAATGTTAAATGTCTTCTCTTTCAGGAAAAGAAAAAAAGGCAGAATTCGCTTCAGACTTTTATATTTTTCTGTAAGTGCAATATGACATAGTCGGCTAAAAAATACCAGTTGCTTCAACAACAGACACTGTTTTGACTAAACCATTATCATGAAGTAAAGTGTTATTGCACTTGCTTCTTAACAGGATTATAACCAAATACTTACTTGTTCAGTGTGAGGTCAAGAATGAATTTGGAGCCAAAGGCTTCAATCTGGAAACTTGCCTGGGCGAGATGGACAGCCTATGGATTCAAAGAGACAGAAACAAACTTAGCTTACCTTCCTGTCTTTAAAGCTGATTAGATTGATATCAGTGATATTAAATAAGAAAAAAAAATTTATGGATCGATGCACCTCTTTATGGACCCCTATGTAACAATCCAATTCTTTAAAAGGATACTAGGTCCATTGTCATGGCTTTACTTGGAAGACATAAATATCAGTGCAGCAAGGAACTAATAAAAGACAATCAGTCCTTTAAAATGAACCCATTGTGATAAAAATCAAGAGCATATTCAGCTGGACGTTCAAAGTGACTATGATGAATTATGCAAAAGTCTGACTAATTAAGGCTTGATTTCAGCCTATTTTGCGCACAAAGCTAACCAATTCTTTCTGCACACCTAAGTCAAAACTCATGACAGCGCTCTGTTCTTCATCAGAAATTGGAACTTTCTATAAATGATATATCAGCAGAATGTGACAGTAAAATGTGAAAGTACAACCTTTTAACTTCAGAAAGCACTTAGAATAATGTCCCTTGTGAATCCTCAGAGTGTATGTCCCCCTGAAAAATGTCACACATTTACAAATACTGTCATTACTGGGGCACCTGGGTGGCTTAGTGGGCTGAGCATCCATCTCTTGGTTTTGGTTCAGGTCATGATCTCAGTTCATGGGACTGAGCCCCGAGTCAGGCCCCTTGCTGACAGTGAGAAGCCTGCTTGGGATTCTCTCTTTCCCTTGCTCTCTGCCTCTCCCCGGCTTGTGTGCATGTTCTCTCTCTCAAAATAAATAAATAAACTTTAAGAAAAAAGAACAAACACTGTTGTTATAGTGCCTTAACTCAAAATACAAAGATAATTCCATCTAACCATGAGTCATATGTACTAAGTGTTAAAGATTAGTTTAGCTCACAGAAGTATCTTGAAAAATGTAAGTTAAAAATCAATGGAGTTTTGTTAAGGTCTTACCCTAAGATAAAATCCCCTTTTATCCTTTCATCAGGAAAAAAAATTTTAAAGACAAGGATAAATGCAACACCTACACTCCCTTCTCTTCCCTGCTCAGAAACATCCTTCCTGCAAACTCCATCCCTCAGGCACAGTCACGTCACAAACCGTCTGCGAAGTGCTACCTGCATGGCAAGCAGCCAGTGCATCTTTCTGCCCTGGTACTTTCCACTCCCCTCCTCCCTGCAATACCACCCATGCTCCTCTCTGCCTTCATCCTACCCAACGCACCCTTCAAGCACAGCCCAATGGCCTTACTTTCCATTGAGCCCTCCTACACACGCAGGCTGGAAATGAACTCTTCCTCCTCACGGCTCCAGAAACACTTCACCTGCTTCCACTCTGCACCATGAGGTGGACTCACTTCCCATCCCACCCTGGGCCACTTATATCACAAGGGTATTGCAGTTGTAGAGTAATGACCCTTCCCCAAAATATATGAACTTCTAAGCCAAATATTTATTGTCAAGACTATTTTGCCCTGCCAAGCCCATAAAACGCTATAAACCATGACTTCTACTTCTAGTCAAGCACAACTGCTAACTGGATAATCACTACAATAATCAAAACATAGGGGCGCCTGAGTGGCTAAGTCGGTTCAGCGTCCGTCCGACTTCAGCTCAGGTCATGATCTCACAGTTCATGAGTTCAAGCCCTGCATCAGACTCCGTGCTGACAGCTCAGAGGCTGGAGCCTAGTTCAGATTCTGTGTCTCCCTCTCTTCTCTGCACCTCCCCCACTCATGCTCGCTTTCTCTCCCTCTCTCTCTCTCTCTCTCTCTGAAAAAGAAATAAACATTAAAAAATTAAAATAATAATAATCAAAACATAAAATAAAAAGGAAATTAATAAGCATTAAATTTTAAATATAAAGCAATGAGATAAAAGGAGCCCAAATACCTAACACCTTGGCACAGCCTCACCAACCCCAAACAACCATGCAGAATACAGTCATCGTATTTGATTCGGGCTCTTCCTGCATCCAGACAACTACATGACAGAGAAAAAAATTCCGGTCTTGTTAAGTGAGGTCTCAGTCATATGCATCAAACCTTTATCTCCTGATACAAATACCATATTCTCCTTAATCTAAATTCATTCGGTGTCTTGAAGCATTAATTTCTGCAGGAAGAATCAGATGAATAATTCATGCAAAGGGAAATATTTTCATTTCTGGGTCCCAAAAGTTTAAAGGAAAAAAAAACAACTCTCTTCCTGAAAATAAGATAGGCTCTTAACACATGCACCCCAATGTCTATAGCAGTGCTATCAACAACAGCAAAGTATGGAAAGAGCCCAAATAGCCATGGACTGATGAATGGATAACGAAGATGTGGTTTATATACACAATGGAATACTACTTGGCAATCAAAAAGAATGAAATCTTGCCATTTGCAACAGCATGGATGCAACTAGAATATATTATGCTAAGCAAAATAAGTCAAAGAAAGACAAATATATGATTTCACTCATATGTGAAATTTAAGACACAAAACATGAACATAAGGGAAGGGAAGCAAAAATAATATAAAAACAGAGAGGGAGAGGTGTCTGGGTGGCTCAGTCGGTTAAGTGTCCGACTTTGGTTCAGATCATGATCTCACGGCTCATGAGTTCGAGCCCCATGTTGGGCTCTGTGCCGACAGCTTGGAGCCTGGAGCCTGCTTTGGATTCTGTGTGTGTCTCTCTCTCTGCCCTTCTCCTGTTCATGCTCTGACTGTCTCTCTCTTAAAAATAAATAAACATTAAAAAAATTAAAAAAAAAATAAACAGAGAGGGAGACAAACCATAGGAGACTCTTAAATACAGAGAACAAACTGAGGGTTGCTGGAGGGGAGGTGAGTGGGGAGATGAGTTAAATGGGCAAGAGGCATTAAGGAGGACACTTCTGGGGATGAGCACAGAGTGTTATAAGTAAGTGATAAATCACTAAATTCTATTCCTGAAATCACTATTACACTATATGCTAACTAAGTTGGATTTACATTTTTTTTAAAAAGGCCCTTAAGTATATTTTTTATTAGGAATATTAAAAAGCGGAGAAGAGTTCATTAATGCCACCCTGGCCTCAAAAAGGTGATAAATTACTGCCGTGATCAACTTTATACACACAAAAGAACCTGACATTAGCCACTGAAAAGCTTATCTTGCAGCAAACAAGCAATGAGACAAGTACAAACCCCAACAGCAGCCTGGTGTACAATAACGGAGCTGGGGGTAACAGCTTACCCCACTTTATAGATGTGTCAGGAGTTCTCCAGTTAAATAAGTTTATACTGAGCCAAAGTGACAAGATTCAGTTTAATAGAATTTAATGAAAGAGCCAGCAAATAACATTAATCTTAGGATTTTCCTTTTTCCTTAGTTCATTCACTCCCACATAGGTGTTCAGTCCCACTGTGTGCATCAAGATCACTGGAACACAGCTCCTGCCCTGAGCTGCCAGCCTCAGGGGGTCTGAAGGGTCACAGCGACCAAGACTTCACTGACCAGATGCAGTCTGAACAAAATTCTAAAAGATGAAAAAGAATCCACCCACCAAGAGAAGAGAAGACATTCAGGGCATGGGGGAAAGCATTTACAAACACGGAGTAGAAAATGAATATGGAAAACAAGTTTTTTTTAATTTTTAAAAAATTAATATGGCCTATAAAGAAAACAGTTTTGGGAGGTGTCTGGGTGGCCAAGTTGGTAACATGTCCGAGTCTTGATCTCAGCTCAGGTCATGCTCTCATGTTGGTGAGTTCAAGCCCTGTGTCGGGCGGGATCTGCCAATGACAGTGTGGAGTGTGTCTGGGATTCTGTCTCTCCCTCTCTCTGCCCCTTCCCTGCTCTCTCTCTCTCTCTCTCTCTCAAAATAAATAAATAAACTTAAAAAAAAAACAGATTTTGAAGGAAATGTTGAACACTGAATCTGAAAAGGTGCGCTGGAGACTGTGGGGCTTTGCGTGATCCACTCAATGACAAGTCTGGTCACACAGACATACCTGTGGCCAAGACAGCAAGCTGTCCTCCAAATGTGCCCTCACTTACTCAACACAGTGTTTGGCACGTGGCCAGTCACCACCACCACCACCACCATCAACAATGATAATATAACTCGATCATACTGACGAATTACTCTCCGTAACACCTGAAACAATTAACGCCATCAACAGCATCCCTGTTTCTCCATGAGGAAAGAAAATATCTGATCGTCTTACCTGTATCAGTAAGGATGTTTCCACATTTTAACTTATTTTAATGCGGAGAGGCAGCACATTTTCCTATACGATGATTTAAGATTTCCTCAAGCATTCATCTTCCTTGTACATGCATCAAATAGGATTGGCATATTCATCTAATACACCTGTGTCCATTTTAAGGAATTTCAGTACAATGGTATACATTATTTTTCCTAGGTTCTGTTTCTCTTTCCATTGTTATACATTCAGCATGTGTACAGAGTACAGATTCTCCTCTATATCGAAATAAATACCTGACAAATGCTACTTTTTCCCTATCATTCTGTAATTTCTGCTCTGTCTTAAACAAAAAAAGAGTTTTTAACTTCTGAAATCTCTGCTATGCCATAGCAACTGATCATTTTTTTTATTTTACAAAATACTATACAGTTTTGATCATTGTCAAATTTAAATATATTTTCAAATCAGGTAAAATGAGTCCTCATCATTATTGTTCTACAAATTACATTTTTGGATATTCTTTGTTTTTACTTCGTATTAACACCCTTCTTTTAAATGACAGAAACATCAGAGAAATGGCCAAGATGAATAGAAAGTTTTGTAACACATGGCCGTATCACTTAGTCTATAAAATATTTTATTTTTTTAATGTTGATTTTATTTTTGAGAGAGAGAGGGAGAGACATAGAGCATGAGCGGGGAGAGGCAGAGAGAGAGGGCGACCCAGAATCTGAAGCAGGCTCTGGAGCTGTCAGCACAGAGCTCAACGTGGGGCAAAAACTCATGAACTGCAAGATCATGACCTGAGCTGAAGTCGGACACTCAATCGACGGAGCCACCCAGACACCCCTATATATTTTAGAGCTGACTAGCTGACCAGCATTGTTGAAACTCCTCAAAATACAAAGGCTACCTCAAATATTGCTCTTCTTTTACAAAGAAGGAACCATACAGTGAGGTTTAGAAACGTGTTCAGTAATACAAAATTGGATCACAGGAATACTTTAGAAAAAAGTTCATGAACCACACATAAAGTCGTAATGGGTTATTTCTCCTTTGGGATATATGTTAAACAGACTTGATGATTAACACTTGTTTTTACAAGGACAGTCACCATAAAAGCAGTGTGGAAGAATGCAGAGTTTTACAGTCAAAGAGCATCATTTCACCACAAGCATAAGCATAGCCCTGGGCTCAGAATTACACCCTGAAGGACTGAGAACAGCTGTTGCCTAAGCACTTTGATATTTTTCTTTTGACTCAGAATCTGGCACAGGGAAATTATAGGAGCTCTATAAACAAAAACAACTAAACTCAATTATATACACAAACCTCCTTCACTGAAGAACAATTTACACATTTAACAATGTGCTTTTGTATTTCTAGGGTTTGTTTTTTCCTTTTAGTAGATGGCACCTAATGGTATAGTATTAAATAACTTTAAAAGGCTGTCAGGTTCCTCAGTGAAGACTGATTTTGCGTCTTATCAAGCTATGTTGTGATATTGAGCAATCATGTACATTACATAAGCCGAAGAGACACAGCTACATTTTCTTGGGACTTATACTCTAGAACAGTTAACATTAATATGGACATGAAAACAAGAGAAAAGGAGGACTCTCTCTACTTCTAGAAATAGAAATCAGGCATTTCCATACAAATCAAAACCACACTGAGATACCACCTCACGCCAGTCAGAGTGGCTAAAATGAGCAAATCAGAGAACTCTAGATGCTGGCGAGGATGTGGAGAAACGGGCACCCTCCTACACTGTTGGTGGGAATGTAAACTGGTACAGCCCCTCTGGAAAACAGTGTGGAGGTTCCTCAGGAAACTAACAATAGAACTCCCTTATGACCCAGCAATAGCACTGCTAGGAATTTACCCAAGGGATACAGAAATGCTGAGGCATAGGAGCACATGTACCCCAATGTTCATAGCAGCACTCTCCACAATAGCTAAAACATGGAAAGAGCCTAAGTGTCCATCAACAGATGAATGGATCAAGAAGATGTGGTTTATCTATACCATGGAATACTACATGGCAATGAGAAACAATGAAATCTGGCCATGTGTAGCAACATGGATGGACCTTGAGGGTGTTATGCTGAGCGAAATAAGTCAGGCAGAAAAGGACAAATATCATATGTTTGCACGTATAGGAGGATTAGGAGGAACTTGACGGAGGAACAAGGGGGAGAAGAAGGACGGAAATGGTGGGGGAAAGGGAGAGAGGCAAACCATGAGAGACTCTTGAATGCTGACAAAAACTGAGGACTGATGGATGTGGGGGGGAGGAGGGGGATGGGCATGGAGGAGGGCACTTTGGGGATGAGCACTGAGTGTTATGTAGAAACTAATTTGACAATAAACTATTTGTAAAAAAAAAAAAGAAATCAGGCATTTCCAGAGTACGTATGTTTTCATGCAAAAACGCCTCACACATAATGAGTATTCAATCAATATCCTTCACTACTTGGCAAGGATTTGTGTGTTCTACAGAGCGTACACATAACTGAAACTAAATATAGGAAGTGGAAAGTTTAAATTTTCCCCGAATTCAGAAAATATTTTGAGACTGAATGTCATATTCAGCAGAAATGGAGCAACTTGAATTGAGGTCTCTATGCTATCAATCACAGCCTCCTCTGAGCGGGTCATGTACCTTAATATGCTCTGTAATGTATATGGTTTGGGAAACAGAAGGAAGTTTGGAAGAAGTTCTCCTGCTCTTAAGGTATATTCAGTTTATTTAGGGAGACCCTTGTTGAGGGAATGAAGAAAACTTGTCTGGAGTGGCATATCGGTAAGACAAACAAATGCTTTCCCAATGGCCTGCAGAAGCCCTGGGAAGTATGGCTTGAACAGACAGCTGTGGGATGATTCCAGCTCTGTTTCCTAGAGATGAGGGCTGTAGGCTTCTAGGAGAGAAGCGGCTAGAGAAATCAAAATGCTGTCATTAGAGTTAGGACCCAGGAACCCAGGATCAATAAACTGTCTTTTCTACTGGAAAGAATCATGGAAAAAGTAAAACAGCTAAATAGCTGATTACTAGTGAGACTGGAGGTAATTTCTTTCTTATTTTTATTTCCCTCATTGCCATAATATTGCTCATTCTATGTTCACTAAAATATTATATTCATAGTGAGTGTGGGTCTGCATCTGCATGTATAAACTGTAAGCTTTGCAGGGCACCTGAGTGGCTCAGTCGTTAAGTGTCTGACTCTTGATTTTGGCTCAGGTCATGATCTCACGGTTTGTGAGTTCAAGCCCTTCATTGGGCTGTACACTGACAGTGCAGAGCCTACTTGGGATTCTCTCTCTCTCTCTCTCTCTCTCTCTCCTTCTCTTTCTCTTTATCTCAAAATAAATAAATAAACTTTAAAAAATAAAAAAAACTATGTTTTTCAGCAAATATTCTTCTCTTCCTTTATGTTTTTACTTCTAGTTTTTTCCTCTACTCTTGATCCTCTGAGAGTTTCTCTTCCTTTTCCTTCAATATGGTGGGGAGAAGTTCACAGACTCTCCAACATCACTTTCTTTTGAGATTCAGGACATTTTATGGTTTCAGGGCAGACAGATTTGTAAATTCACCAACTAAGAAGGAAGAAAGAGAACAGCTAATCATATCCTAGAAGGAGCGTGCTTCACTGTAATGAGCTGAGTTGTTGAAGGCAGCAGCTCTGCTGGCAGCCTTGGGTTACACAGAGTGGGTTCCTCTTCTTTCTGTGTCACAGGAGACCCAGAATCCAGTGACCTGAATAGTTAAATTCAAATAAGAA
This sequence comes from Hyaena hyaena, assembly GCF_003009895.1. Lineage (NCBI taxonomy): Eukaryota > Metazoa > Chordata > Mammalia > Carnivora > Hyaenidae > Hyaena > Hyaena hyaena. Next base: position 965,474 of record NW_024081330.1, read on the forward strand.
ATAAAGTGCCTAGTTTAAATTGAAATAAATTTGAGGAAAATACATCACTCTCCTTAGATCACATAGGCTTTTCTGTAAATAACGAATTTGGGTCTATCCCACATACAGCCAAAGAAACACAGAAATCTAGCTTGTAGATCTTTTTCCCCCTTATGATGTAAAAACCTAAATATGTAAATATATCTTAGGAGTTCGGATGTCCAAAAGGAAACACTAATAGATCATTTTAACTACAATCTGGTCCCAACCCCTGATCCTAAGCGTGCACACTGGTGATCACCAATGTCATCAAGACTTTAATGTAATGAAAATAATAATGCCCTATCTTTCTTGTGTTTTAATTACCTCGACCAACCAGAATAATATGGTACTCTGTGCAGTTAAGTTAGTAGGCAGACATTGTGATTGCCCTTTTATAGAAGAAAAACACTTTTAGAAGGCACACAGAGGTTAAACGATTTTTTTGTTCAAGGTCACACATCAGAGGAAGAAAGATGAAGTGCTGGCTTAAGCTCAGTGAGAAAAAGTGCCAAGTTCATGCCAAAAGTCCTCGTCCCTCCAAACCTCAATGTTTTCTGGTCATTAAAATATAAATAATCATAGCTTACCAACAGGATGAGTAGGAGGGAAAGTTCCTAGAAAAGTTTGCCCACATAGAGCTCAATAGCTTAGGAAGAAGGGGGCAAAGTTGGAGGACAAAGGGAAAAAAAAAAAAGAAAACTGCATTAATGTTTAGGAAAAATTATCAGTCAGCTCCAGCTTAAAAGTTCCCTCCCAGTATAGCTGGCCACCTTCTAGAAACTCCAATGTGCATTTATACTCTGCAAAATTCACAAATTTTATATTTTATTGCAAATTACCATTAGGCATTATGCTTTGACTTTGTTCAAGTTGTCGGGTCTTTAAAATAATATGAATCATTTTTCCTGAGATGTGAAACAGCTGCAAATGTTACATGAAGGCAATTTTGCAAATTAAGGTAATTTGCTGAAAATTCTTCCCGAGATGCATTTAAATAGGTAGCTTGTGGGAGAAAATATTATCATGTTTACTTCTAGCATGTTCCAATTCACAGGATTACTGGTTAACCCATTAGCAAATTTGCATTGAATCCCAACGTTGTGAGAGATACCGTAGCAGATGTAAAGATATAGAAGAATTAGTATTTATATGAAAGTTTAGAGTGTAGTAAGGGGAATGAGATGAGAAACTACAAAGAGTAAGAAACACAATCTTCAATGAAATAATAAAAATGATGAATAGTATTCATAAAGATGCCACAAACAACTTAAGCATGATGAATTCCTCAACCTAATATTAACAAGTATTAGGTATGGGTAACAAGTTGATTTAAATATAAGGGGCCAGGGGCGCCTGGGTGGCCTAGTCGGTTGAGCGTCCGACTTTTGCTCAGGTCATGATCTCGCGGTTAGTGGGTTCGAGCCCCGCGTCGGGCTCTGTGCTGACTGCCAGCTCAGAGCCTGGAGCCTGTTTCAGTCTGTGACGCCCTCTCGCTGACCCTCCCCTGCTCACGCTGTCTCTCTCTCTCTCCTAGAAATAAATAAAACATTTAAAATAAATAAATAAATAAATAAATAAATAAATAAATAAATAAATAAATAAATGTAAGGGGCCAGAACGCTGAGGGCTGGAGAGGGCAGAGAAAAGCTTATTGGAGAAGTCTTTCTCAGAATTTAAACATAGCTAGAAATCAGATGGCCCTAAAACTGACCTGATAGGATGACATTTCAAAATTTTTCTAAGTGTTTGCTAACAGAGACCTTAGAAAAGTCGAACACAAGGAGCCTTCCATTCTGGAACATTAAACTATAGGTTGAATTGTGGGTGGAATTAAGTAAAACATGGCAGTTTATTACAAAATAAAGCATTTCATGAGATCAGTAAGTCTTGTGAACACGTACCAGTCCAAAATATACTAACATATTTTGTTAAACAATCTATCTTTTAGCCTTAAACTAGAATGCTGGGATCCCAATCTTGATGGATAGTACAGAAATGACACAAAAACAGCAGCAAAGCACAGTTCTCTCAGGTCACAGACTGATTAGCACCTCCCAGTGCCGGAAGTAAGTCATTGTTTGACCTTGTTCCCTGAGCCAACCTAGCCAAGAAAGGCAGAACTTCTATTCTGAAAGAAATCTAGCCAACGTTCAATTATCCAATCTGATGATTCAGAATAAAAGGATGCCATATTGAGTTTTAACATCTGATCAGATCTGTTCCAAGAGCACTTTGCTAAATAAAACAGTTTTGGGGTGGTTGTTTTTTTTTTTAACATTTATTTATTTTTGAGAGAGAGAGAGAGAGAGAGAGGGAGCAGGGGAGGGGCAGAGAGAGTGAGGAAGGTGAGGAAGACACAGAATCTGAAGCAGGCTCCAGGCTCTAAGCTGTCAGCATAGAGCCCGATGCGGGGCTCGAACTCACGAACTGCGAGATCATGACTTGAGCCACCCAGGCGCCCCCAAATAAACCAGTTTTAAAGAGAATCTAGTTTTGTCTTCTTCCTTCTCACCTCCTAGCACTCAGTTTGAAATTCACTCTAAATCTGATATAGACAAAAGACAGGATCCTGAAGATAAAGAGGGAAAAAAGGTACTGATAATCCAAATAGACATTCCAGTGGATAAATCCTAAGGTAGTTGCACTAAAAACTTATTTTTAATATTCCTCATGGCCAGCCAAAGAAGAGAAGCTGGTACTATCTGGGAAGGGTTCTCTTTTTAGCCTTATAGAACCACACTAAGATCTTCCTTAGTGATCATTTAGTAACCCAGGAGAACTCTGGGAAAATACACCTTCAGTGACAAAGCATCTTTGAACATTTCTATGAACTGCCTTCCATACATTGACTCCTAGTGATTAATGTTTGCTGGATATTAAGCTGATGACACCAACTCAACAGAGAGATGAAACCATAAGCCTCCAGAAGTCTTGCTATTTGAAAATGGGCAAATCATTAAAAGTATCACTACAGCTATATTATTTAGCTTTCATTTATTTTCTGAAAGACGAGTAAAAATACAACTATGACAACGGTTACCATGGAAGCAGCTTCTTTCTGCTGTTTTCCTGAATAGTAACGTTTAATTTGAGGCCTTAATCTAGTGGCTGAGATGTGATTCACCTTTTTTCCCTCATCAGTTCCTACATGACCAAACTATACAACCCCAAGGAGTGATTCTCTCTCTGCTAACACTCTTTGTCATAAAGTGAGAACATATTTTGTCTTTCTAGCCAGAATTATTGAATACCCACTAAATAATTTAAATAAAAGAATAGAAATAGGGCATACGTTTTGAAAAACAAACACTACCACGCTCCAGGCTGAATATCTGTGACTCATTACATGAAAGATTTGTTCATTTGCTTATATAATGCTAATACTGTCCCAAAAGAAAAAAAGCTTCTGTAAAACAGCACTCCGTGAGAAGCCTTATCTTCCTTGTCTGCCCACTCTGGTGCTTGAAATGCCAGCTACAAGAGCCCAGTGGGCTCACATATCTATCCAGAGCAAAGAAAGTTCTTTAACTTGGATCTTTATGATGACCACATAAGGATTAGTTAATAATAAGTAAGTCTGAAATACAAAATGAAAATTATGATACAGTAATCACACAGTTCACTTGAACACTGTTATATCTAGCAAATCACAAATGCCATAAATTCAAATATTAATTTCCAGTTTTTCTTACTAAGAAACTACTGAAAAATGTATAACCAAGGAAGGCTAAACAGACCTGTCTAGGTCAGATCTCTCATCTCTTGAGGTATCTTGATTCTACTGATCTTCATTGATGGGTCTCACACTGTTTCTTGATTTGCCTTGGGATCTCTATATCAGCATTATTATTTCTATTTGAAGAAATTTCTATACACATAACTTCATCAGAAACAACACTGCTGTGTGATGATGGAATTCCTAAGAGGTCTTTGCTTTCCTTAACTACTCTCTGGAAGATAATGTGGCACAAGTTGTGTGTTACTGGGTGGCTCTTCCTTTTGTCTACAGGAACCCAGCTCAATCTGCATTTATGATTTAGAGGGAGTTCTATATTTTCTGGTTCTCAGTTGTGTCTGGTTCTGTCCTTTACTCTAAATACTGACCTTACTTATGGCCATGGATGTGTTACATTTTGCCCTTTTAGATGGTAAGAGTAACTTTCAAATAAGGGGCCAACCCAAAAAAGGATTTTCCCATTTTACAAGCATGCAGGTGCCATTAGACCTCCTCAGTAACATTAATAAGATCCATTCCTGGACATGGAGACTCAACAATTGTCATGTTATCACAATTTTACTCAAAACAGGTATCATGTGTGCTACATATGTTTTACTCAAAGCTAGATATGGAAAAATGAACATTGATGTGACCTCATTTTCCCTAACATTCATCTTCCACAGAATTCTGCAAACTGCCAACCATTCAGCATGTAGTCACATAATTCTTAAAACTAACATTTAGAATATTGACTATTACACAGAATATTGTGCCTGTTTGGGTAAGCAAATGATAAATCTCACTATGTCTACAGAATGTTTTAGATTCATTAAAACTCCATTTTAATCTCCAAACAAGAACCCAGGATTACACAGAATCTTAAAGATATATAAAATAAGAATAGTACTTTGAAATGTATCTGTCTTCTCAGATTACATCCTACCTCATTGGCATCTACATCATATATGAAATAATTTACTGATTTGATAAATAACTACTGTATCTACCATGTTTTAAGCAGAAGCCCTGGTTTTTAGGAGTTTGTATTTTAGTGTGTGTGAGAGGGCAAGGGGAGTAATACAATCAACAAGTAAGTTAAAGGCAAGTTAGGAGCACCTGGGAAGCTCAGTCAGTTAAGCGTCCAACTCTTGATTTCAGCTCAGGTCATGATCTCACAGTTCGTAGGATCAGGCTCCACATCGGGCTCTGCGCTGACAGCATGGAGCCTATTTGGGATTCTCTCTCTCCTCTCTCTGTCTCTCCCCCACTCATGTGCACATGTGCTCTCTCTCAAAATTAAATAAACATTTTAAAAAATAATAATAAAGCAAATTAGACAATGATAAATTCAACAGGTAAAAAGGGAGGAATTGACAGTAATACAATAATAGTAAGGGACTTTAACACCTCACTTACATCGATAGAAAGATCATCCAGACAGAAGACCAATAAGGAAACAATGGCTTTGAAAATCACATTAGACCAGATGGACTTAACACCTGGTTAACATCAGGATATATACAGAACATTCCATCCAAAAAAACATCAGAATACACATTCTTTTCTAGTGCACATCAACATTCTGCAGGATAGATCACATGTTAGGTCACAAAACAAATCTCAATAAATTTAAGAACTGAAATCATATCAAGCATCTTTTCCAAACACAATGGTCTAAAACTCAAAATCAATTACAAGAAAAAACTGAGAAAAACACAAGCATATGGAAGCTAAACAACATGCTGCTAAATAACCAATGGGTCAATGAAGAAATCAAAGAAACAAATTAAAAAAATACTAGGGACAAATGAAAATGAAAACACAACAGCCCAATCTCTGGGAAACAGCAGAAGTAGTTCTAAGAGAGAAATTTATAGTGATTCAGGTCTACCTCAAGAAACAAGAAAATCTAAAATAAACAATCTAACCTTACACCTAGAGGAATGAGAAAAAGAAGAACAAAGTAAAGTTAGTAGAAGAAAGGAAATAATAAAGATTAAAGCAGAAATAAGTGAAAGAGACTAAAAAATAGAAAAGATACCAAAATTGACAAACCATTAGCCAGACTAATCAAGAAAAAAGAAAGATCTCAAAAATCAGAAATTAATTAAGGAAAATAACAACTCATATTACAGAAATACAAAGAATTATAAGAGAATGCTATAGAAAAATTATATGCCAACAAACTGGACAACCTAGAAGGAATGGGTAAATTCCTGGAAATATCCAATCTTCCAAAACTGAAAGAGAAATTGAATCAGTAATCAAAAAAATCTCAAGAAACAAAAGTCTAGGACCAGATGGATTCACACATGAATTCTACCAACATTTAAAGAATACTTAATGCCTTTTCTTCTCAAATTATTCCAAAAAAAAAAAAAAAAAAATGAAGACGAGGGAAAACTTCCAAATTCATTCTATAAAACCAGACAAAAACACTACAAACAGTACAAAAAAAGAAAACAACAGGGACACCAGGGCGGCTCAGTTGATAAAGTGTCTGACTCTTGGTTTCGGCTCAGGTCATGATCTCACGGTTCAGAGTTTAAGGCCCATGTCAGGCTCAACTGCATTACTTCACTACTACTCTGACCTACTCGTGCATAGCGTGCTTGAGATTCCCTCGCTCTCTCTCTCTCTCTCTCTCTCTCTGTGTCCCTCCTCTCTCTCTCTCTCTCTCTCTCTTTCCCTCTCTCTCAAAATAAATAAGTAAACTTTAAAAAGGAAAGAAAGGAAAAAGAAAACTACAGGCCAATATCCCTGCTGAATACAGATGCAAAAATCCTCAGTAAAATATTAGTAAACCAAATTCAACAATACATTAAAAGGATCATTCACCACAATCGATGGAGATTTATTCCAGAGATGCAAGGACGGTTCAATATTCACAACTCAATCAATGTGACACATCACATTAATCAGCGGAAGGATAAAACCATACGCTCATCTCAACAGATGCAGAAAAAGCATTTGACAAAATTCCACATCCATTCATGATAAAAACCTTCAACAAAGTAGAGTTAGAGAGAACATACCTCAATACAATAAAGGCTATCTATTTAAAACCCACAGCTAACATCATACTCAATGGTGAAACAGTGAAAGCGTTTCCTCTAAAATCAGGAATAAAACAAAGATGTCTACTTTCACCACTTTTATTCAACATAATACTAAAAGTCCTAGCCACAGCAATCACACAGTAAAAAGAAATAAAAGGCATCCAAGTTGGTAAGGAGAAGTAAAACTATCACTATTTGCAGATGACATGATAGTTACCTAAAAGAAACCCTAAAATTCTGTTTTAAAAACTATTAGAAATAATAAATGCGGGTGCCTGTGTGGCTCAGTCAGTTAAGTGTCCAACTTTGGCTTAGATCTGACCTCACCATTTGTGAGTTCGAGCTCTGCATCAGGCACTGTGCTGACAGCTCATAGATTGGAGCCCACTTCAGATTCTGTGTCTACCTCTCTCTCTCACCCTCCCTCACTCGCACTCTGTGTGTCTCTCTTTCTGAACACTAAATAAACATTTTTAAAAAAAATTTTAGTAATAAATGAATTCAATAAAGTTTCAGGATACAAAATTAATATACAGAAATCTGTTGCATTTCTACACACTAATAAAAAAGTAGCAGAAAAAGAAAATAAGAAAACAATCTCATTTACAATTGCAACAAAAAGAATAAAGTACCTGGGAATAAGTTTAGCCAAGTAGGCAGAAAGAATAAAGTAGGAAAGAGGCACAGAAATTTAGGAGTTGCAGAGTATGGAGAGGTAGGGGGGACAGAGGAGGACTCTGAAAAGACGACATTTGAGCAAAGTTTGGGAGGTGAAGGAACAAATCACATGGCTATCTGGGAAAAGAGAATGTCAGGCAGAGAGAACAGCTAGTTGCAAAAGCTCTGAGGCAGGAGAACATTGGTATGTTGAAGAATAGTTCAATTTTGGGTCAAGTGGAATAAGTCAAGGAGGGTGTGTCACAGTCAATGAATTAGAGAAGCAACGAAGTATCAATTATATAGGGCTTTGTAGGCCACTGTAAAGAACTTTGCCTTTTACTCTTCATGAAATAGGAAGTCACTGAAGATTTTAAGCTAAGGGATGACATGATCTCTGTTCCATCTTTTTTTTTTTTTTTTGAGAGATAGGGAGAGGGTGAGTGGGGGAGGAGCAGAGGGAGAGAGAGACTCTTAAGTGGGCTCCACACAGGGCTTAATCTCACAACCATGAGATCATGACCTGAGCCAAAATCAAGACTCAGGCGCTTAACTAAATGAGCCCCTCGGATGCCCCTCCTTTCCATTTTTCAAAGTTCACTCAGGCTAGCATGTTGACAACAGCCTAAAGGTCGAGGGTTGGAGGGGGAAGGAAAAAAGCAGAGGGTCTAGTTATGAGACTGTTGCCATAATCCAAGCAGGAGTTGATGGTGGATTGGGTTTGAGAGTAACAGTGGAATTGACAAGAAGTGGTCAGAGTCCGGGTGCGGGGTGAAAGCAAAGTCAGCAGGAGTTGCTTACAGATTAGATATGGATTATAAATGAACTAGAGGAGACAAGGAAAACTCCAAAATTTTTGGCCTGAATAACCAGAAGAAGTAAGCAATGCACTGGCATGGGGAACACCACAGAAAGGGCAGGTGGTAGATAGTGTTCAAGACTTCTGTTTGAGAGCATTATGTTCCATATGCACCTTATATATGCAACTGGAGATGCAGTTGCTAGGCAGTTAGATATGAGGCACAAAGATAATATCTTTTCATTAATGTTTACTGAGTGATTAAGTGCATTAAGAAGTTATAACTGAGTAAGTGAAGGATTACACTTTGAATGAGTAAACAAAGGAATGAATATTGGGAATACAAAAATATTCAGTAAAAGAACTAGCGAGGAGTGCATAATGCAGCAGATAATATCGTTTCTGAAATAGCAAGGGCTTACATCAGAAAACTAAGATAACTTAGGGGGAAAACTATAGAAGTCAGTACAAAGCAACCCACTCACCGGGCTTTAAAATAACATTTCCAAATAAAACAGTGTCACTTTGGAACCTAAGAGGTAAATTATGCAGCACAAATCCCCTCAAAAGAATTCAAGTCCAAAAGCATCATTTTCATATGTCTTGTATGTATGTGCTAAGATTACAAAAGAATGATCAGCAAATGACGAGGTTAGTTTCCTAACAAAGCACATGGATTATATGCGTGAATATATATATTAAGTATTCTTACAAAACAACACAATTCTGATCTTTGACTTCCCAAGTTGATTTCCATATTCTGGAAGTCATTCTATCTTAATAGCTTTTAATATTTCTAATGCGTCACTGCTTTTCAGTATACATTGTTATTATACCACATTTTAGAAATTTTTAAAAGTATACACTTACTGATTTTAACTTACTAACTGTATCTATTCATCTTAGGGGCCTGATCGTAAGTCACAGAAATCAAGGAATACCCCACACCACCCTACTAAATAATGTATGTTTCTCAAAGCCTCAACCAAACTAAAGTTTATACTGCAAAATTCAGAAATGAGAAGACTAGAGAGCACGGTATTAATCTCTTTATTTCTACATCTGTTCCTTGGGCTGCTACTTAAGTTAGCAAATGAGAGGAAGGAAATTTTTCTTCAATTTTTTTTAATATTTTTATTTATTTCTAGGAGAGAGAGAGAGAGAGCATGAGCAGGGGAGAGTCAGAGAGAGAGGGAGACACAGACTCTGAAATAGGCTCCAGGCTCTGAACTGGCAGTCAGCACAGAGCCCGACGCGGGGCTCGAACCCACGAACCGCGAGATCATGACCTAAGCGGAAGTTGGACACTGAACCGACTAAGCTACCCAGGTGCCCCTCAATTATTTTTTTTAAATCACAATGTTTTTATTTCAATAGTTCCAAAAAGTAAAAAAGAGATAAAGTGATATTTAAAATTTCATTTTACTTCAATTATAGTTATTTTAGGTGATTTTTTTCGCCTAAAATAAGTGAATAATTATATCAGGGCAGTATCTAATTGGTCATGACTAAAGAGGGCATGATATTAGAAATACTTGATAAATAGTCCAAAATAAAAACTACTTGGGGGTGCCTAGGAGGCTCAGTCAGTTAAGTGTCCAACTTCAGCCCAGGTCATGATCTCACAGTTTCTGAGTTCAAGCCACATGCTGGGTTCTGTGCTGACAGCTCAGAGCCTGGAGCCTGCTTCAAGTTCTGTGTCTCCCTCTCTCTCTCTCTGCCCCTCCCTTGCTCCATTTCACATTCTGTCTCTCTCTCAAAAATAAATAAACATTAAAAAATGTTTTTAAAAAACTTTTTATATGGGGCGCCTGGGTGGCTCAGATGGTTAATCGTCCAACTCTGGCTCAGGTCATGATCTCACAGTTGCCTGGTTCAAGCCTTGCGTGGGGCTCTGCACTGACACGTGGGAGCCTGGAGCCTGCCTCAGATTCTGTGTCTCCCTTCTCTCTGCCTCTCTCTCTCTCTCACTCTCTCTCTCTCTCAAAATAAACATTGAAAAAAACCTTCTTATAGACTATGAAAATCCTTCCGTAAATATAAGATTATAAAAAATTTAACACTGTTTTATCTTAGCCAAGAAAGAAAAAAAAGACTTCAAGCAATTTCTTTTCTTTCTGCCTTCCATTCCAGTTAACGCTAAATTAGCTAGTTTCTCAGAAAATAGAAATTGGAGAGTCTGCAAGAATGTTGTAGCACTTATGTCAGAGCAGTAAAAGATAAAAAGTCTCAGTGCACCACTAGATTTATGTAGGAAACAGTGTGTACGTTAAAAAAACAGAAGGAAAATCATTGTTATTTCCCTGACCTGTAGGTTTATGAAAGTTCTATGTAACATGGGATCTCAGTCTCTGCACTGCTCACACTTTAGGCTGCATGCATCTGTGCACTGCCAGATGTTTGACAGCATCCCTGGCTTCTACCCACTAGATGCCAGTAGCATCCCATCCCCAGCATGACAATCAAAACTATCTCCCGACATCGCCAAATGTCTTTGGGGGAGAGCAGGTCGGACCTGGTTGAGAATCCTTGTTCTACGTGGTCCGGAAACCTATGATTTTATGTAGATTCCTCTAGATGTGTTGTCTTTACACAAAATTTAACCTTGGTTTCCGAGTTCATTTTCAGCTGTCACCAAAGCCCTTGAAACAAAACATCGGGAAGCAACTGATACCAACAGAAAAGGAGAGTTTCGTTCTTTCAAAAGGTAAATGCTGTCTAACCAACAAGAAGGAAATTCTGAACATTTATACCATGGAAATGCCCCTAAATTAAACTATCGGTCTAAAGCTGTTAAATGAGCTGATGTCCATTCTTCCAAAAACAATGAAGAAATGCTGCAGCTAGCTACATAGTCCTGAAACTTGATCTTTTACAAGGATGCTCAATGTTGCTTTTTTTTCCCCTCCCAAAGTGGCAGCTTCTTATTATCTTTTGAAATGTCATTTGGTGACTCAAAAGAAAACAGCTGTAATTTAAACAGCATGAAATGAGGGGGAATAAGTCAGTATGTGGCTTCCGTTTAGAAGTTACTGAGCTGTCTTGGCATGATTAATGTAATATGCTTTCTCCATGGGTATAAAACCCCAGGTCTCCAAATACCATTTATATACTGGTGGCTCCCATATTTCTATCTCATCCTGACCCATTCTTGAGACCATGGCCAATTCGCTCATCAACGTACCCACATAGATGACCAACAGTCCACCTGAAGGGCACACAGTCAGTTTCTTCGTAGCCTTCTTTCCAACTCTCCTCCCCAGTCCTTCCCATGTTGGGAAATAGTAACACTTCTGTAAGTCTTACAGTCATTCTTGATTTCTGTATTAATTTCCTATTACTGCAATAACAAACTTCCATGATTTTGTGACTTAAAACAACACAAATTATTATCTTACACTTCTGGAGGTCAAAAGTCCAAAATCAAAGTCTAGAATCTAAAGTTAAGAGGTCAGCAGGGCTGGTTCTTTCTGGAGGCAGAAGGGGAGAATCAGTTTCCTTACCTTGTCCAGCTTCTAGAGGCTGCCTATTTGCCTCGGCTTCTGGGTTTTTCTTCATGTGGCTCCAACCTCTGTTTCCATCATGACATCTCCTTCTCTGACTCTGATTCTTATAAGGACCCTTGGATGATATTGGGCCTACCCAGATATCCCACGATGACCTTCCAAGTTCATGATCCTTAACTTAATCACACCTACAAAGTCTCTTTTGTCGCATGCAATATTGTGATTTATAAGAAATATAGATATTTAGTCATCCAGATGACCAATAAATATTTCTCATATATATTTGGTGTTTATCCACACTTCCTGGCTCACAGTTCCAAAAACCCTTGGAATTTCCTGAGATAAGAGTAATGGGAACACCATTTGTCATAATATTTGGTCTTCTGTGCTCAGTCCCTGAAATCACTTCAGAGATATAATGGTGCAATGTCATCTTGTTACTCATGACAGGCTCCATTCTACCACAACTGGGTTTATGTTAATGAGATGACCTTTGGAAAGCACCTAAGGATGGGAGCTGGTTGCCGGGGGAACCAATCATGAACAGAGGTTTGGAAATTTCAGTCCCATCCCTTAACCTTTGGGGAGGACAGAGAGGCTCAATAGAGGTTCAATCAGTCATCAATAGCTAATGATTTCATCAATCACACCTATGTAATGAAGCCTCAATAAAAATCCAAAAGGAGAGGGTTCAGAGGGCTTCTGGGTTGGTGAACACGTGAAGATTTAAGGAGAGTGGCACACTCCAAGAGGGCAGAAAGCTCCGTACCCTTCCCCCACACCTTGCTCAGACATCTCTTCCATCTGGCTATTCCTGAGTTACCTCTTTTTATAATAAACCTGTAATCTAGTAAGTAAAATGCTTCTGAGTTCTGCGAGCCACTCTAGCAAATTAATCAACCCCAAAGAGGGGTTGTAGAAACACCTTATTTATAGCATGAAGCACAAGTGGTAGGTAACCTGGGGTTGCAACTGGTATCTAAAGTGGGGTTTGGGGAGCAGTCTTATAGGACTGACCCCTTAACCTGAGGGATCTGATGTTATCCCCAGGTAAACAGTGTCAGAATGGCTGGTGTCAACAATTGCTTGTTGGTGTGGGGAACCCCTCCACACGTTGGAATTTGGTGATCTGAGCCACCTTTTACCATGGGAGGTAACATAGTCACAGGTTCTGGGGATTAGGATGTGGATACATTGGGCGGGGGACATTATTCTGTCTACCACAACTCCTCTCTTTAACAAGCCCACTCGCCTTCAAATCATCAACAACCTGGAAGCTCGACTTCTAACATACATCCCAGATCAACTAGTTCCCTGTAACTCCTCTGCTACCACCCTACAGACGGCCACACAGACCCGACCTGGGACAACTTCAGGCATCTCATAACAGGTCTCCTTGCTGCCACTCTTGCCCCTCAACAGCCCATCATCTGTGACACAGCCAGGATAAGGTTTTTCAATACAAATCAGATGATGTTATTTCCTTGTTTAAAATTCATCAGCGGCTTCCCATTATAACCAGAACAAAATCCTAATAGGCCCTTCAGCCTTTGGCCCATTTACCTTTAAAAAACAATGGAGGAGGAAACATGCAATTTTTTCCTCCACAAAAGTTTTCTCCCTCTCTCCCCATCAACCTTCCAAGGCTGAGGAAGAGCTCCTAGTAACTCATCGAAGGAAGGCACTTGTGTTTCCACTGTCCTTCCCGGCTCTCTCCAGAGACCAAAGACAGCAACTTACCACTAATTCTAATGCTATGCCCTCTCTCTCCATGTCAATTTTGAGTATAAAAATCATTCTAAAACTACCAAAAAATTAAAAATATGTGAGAATTAAAAATCAAGAGGTAAGGGAAAGAAAGGAAGGAGCATAACATTGTGTGATATAGTCTTCACATTTCATAGCGAGCAGACAAAAGATAATATCTTAGGTTGATGGATCTAAAAATAGGGCAGAGATAAATTATTCAATGTTAAAAGAACTAAAAATAAAAATGTAGCAGTCTTCGGGGAGTGTTGGGAGAGAGACTTTCACTCTTCATTTTATTCTTTTATGAACTCTGAATTCTTAAACCATGTAAACAGAGTAGAGTAATTACTAATTTTTCACAGATATTTACACTAATTTTACAAGCGAGGATGTGCATGTTTATATATGAAAATTTGTCATCAGTTTTTCACCTACTGTATTATTCCTTCCCTCTGATTCTCAAAACTGCTGTCTGGAATTTCCCCACCAGAAACTCCCACCAAGGACTTCTTGGTGATAAATCAGAGGGCACCATGATCCCACCAGCACCATCTCTGGGAAATGATTCTTTAGGCTTCCTCTGACTCTACTTTTCAAAAACTCTTTACCCCTGGCATCACTTCACACCAACTATTTCTGGAGCCAGCTAGTCATCTCACTTTCCAATAATAAGAGTCCACATTGAATAATTCCTACTCATCTTCCAACATGCCAGAGTCTCAGAATTCTGTGAAACCCTAACATGATCGATCTCTCTCTCTCTCACTCTCTCTCTGTCTCTCTTTCTCTCTCTCTCTCTCTCTCTCTCTCTCTCTCTCTCTCTCTCTCTCTCACACACACACACACACACACACACACACACACACACTTATTAAAAATTTCCTCCTTCCTGTTACTTGAGAAAACATTTGGGGGTTGTATNCTCTGTGCTGACTGCCAGCTCAGAGCCTGGGGCCTGTTTCAGTCTGTGACTCCCTCTCACTCTGACCCTCCCCTGCTCACGCTGTCTCTCTCTCTCTCTCCTAGAAATAAATAAAACATTTAAAAAAAAAACCTATATGAAAAAAAAAAAACCAACTTGACAATAAACTATTTGTAAAAAAAAATAAATAAATAAAAAATAAAAAAATAATAATAAATGAATTCAGCAAAGTTGCAGGATACAAAATCAATATACGAATATTAGCTTTATTTTCATACATGAACAAGGTGAAAAACTTGGACAGTGAAAACTACAAATCACTGATGAAAGAAATAAAATAAAACACAAATAAATGAAAAAGCATCCTGTGTTCGTGGATTGGAAGACTCGATACTATTAATATGTCACTATAACCTAAAACAATCTATAGATTCAGTTCAATCTCTATAAAAATCCCAACTATGTTTTTTTGCAGAAATTGAAAAATCCATCCTAAAATCCATATGGAATCTCAAGGGACTCTAAATATCCAAAACAATTTTGGTTGTTTTTTTAATAGTTTATTGTCAAGTTGGTTTCCATATAACACCCAGTGCTCATCCCCACAAGTGCCCTCCTCAAAAACAATTTTGAAAAAGAAAACAGCTAGAGGTCTCACACTTCCTGATCCAAACCTACCACCAAGCTACTGTAATCAAAATAGAGTGGTACTGACATAGAGATGAAAATATACACCAATGCACTAAAGAGCCCAGAAATAAATCCTCGCACATATGATCAAATGGTTTTTGACAAGGGTGCCAAGAACATTCAATGGGGAAAGGACAGTCTTTCCAACAAATGGTGATGGGAAATCTAGATATCCACAAGCAAACAATGAAGTTAAACCCTTAACTTACTCCATATGCAAAAATGAACTAAAAATGTATCAAAGGCCTAAATGTACAAGCTAAAATTACAAAACTCTTAGAAGAAAATACAGGGGAAAAACTTAATGACATTGGATCTTTTGACGACTTCTTGGATATAACACCAAAAGCGCAGGCAACAACAATACACACAAAAAATTGAACTTCATCAAAATTAAAAACTCTGTGAATTCAAGTACACTATCAAGAGAAAACTCATGGAAGAAGAGAAAATATATCTGATAAGAAATTGATATTCAGAATATATAAAGAATTCCTGCAACTCAACAACAACAAAAAAACAAACAACCCAGTTAAAAAATGGGCAAAGGACTGAACACACATTTCTCCAAAGAGGATCTACAAATAGCCAATAAGCAAATGAAAAAGTGCTCAACATCATTAATCATCAGAAAGTGCAAATAAAACCCACGATGAGATACCCCTTTACAGCCACTGGAATTAAGATTACTGACATTAAAAAGAAAACAAACAAACAGAAAGCAAATGTTGACAGAGATGTGAAAATACTAGAACTTTGTGTGTTGCTGGTAAGAGCGTAAAACAATGCAGCTGCTGTGGAAAATGTTATGGTTATTCCTCAGAAAATTAAAAAAGAGAGTTACCATATGCTCCAGCAATTCCACCTCTGGGTATAAACCCAAAAGAACTGAAACCAGGGTCTCAAACAGGTATTTATACACCCATGTTCACAGCAGCATTCTTCACAATAGCCAAAAGGTGGAAGGAACATCTCAAGTATCCATCCACAGATGAAGGGATGAACAAAACGTGGTGTATACCTACCAAGGAATATTATTCAGCCTAAAGAGAAAGGGAAATGTTGATATATGGTACAATATGGATGAGCCTTGAAGACATGATGCAAAGTGAAATAAGCCAGTCACAAAAGGGAAAATACTGTATGATTTTACTTATATGAGGTACCTGGGATAGTCAAATTCACAGAGAGGGAAAACAGAATGGTAATTGCCAACGACTAGGGAGGGGAGGGAGGGGAGAGTTAATATTTAATGGAGAAAAGGTTTCAGTGAGAACATCCACTGGATGAACGATGAAATTCTGGAGGTGGATGGTGGTGTTGGTGCACAATAATGTGAATTTACTTAATGCCGCAGAAATATACACCTAAAATGGTTTAAATGATTCACTGTCTTTAGCTGTAATTTATAATGGAAACAGTGTATGAACTCTTCTTGGTTAAAGGCAGTTAAGATGTAAAGCTCAAAATTTTACCTCCTGGTCATGGCATGTTTAGTACTATCTCAGCATTAAAAAAAAAAAAGTGGGGTGTGGGGAGACACATGTGGGTGGCGCAGCCGGTAAGCACCCGACTCTTGATTTTGACTCAGATCATGATCTCAAGGTTCATGAGATCAAGCACCATCCCAGGCTCTGTGCTGACAACATGGAGCCTGCTTGGGATTCTCTCTCTCTCTCTCTCTCTCAATCCCTGCTCCTCCCCTCCCCCAATGTGCATGTGTGTGCACATGCACGTGCTCTCTCTCTCCCTCTCTCTCAAAATAAATAAATAAACATGTTTTTAAAACTCAGAATTGTATTTCTGATATCTTCACCTTGTTAAATGTTTCTGGTTGGGAGGTCTATAGATTTTTCCATTTATTATAGTTTCACAATTGTTACATTTCAGTCCAAGCCAGAACACTATGAAATGCAGATGAAAGTATTTCTTGGGTTTTGTTTTGTTTGGGGACTGGGGGAGTGGGGAGAAGGAGGAGAAGTATGTGGATATTTATCTGATTGGGCCATTTCTTAGGGAAACTATCATACAAATACATGCTACTTGTAGTATCTGGGGCCACACCATACCCAGCTTTGTAATTCGCTCCACAAAGAAAACAGTTCACCTTACAACAAAATGCGTAATTCGAAGCCCGCCCCAGAGAGTCCTGATTGTTGTCGAGGGTTCAAGGAAGTCTCCTCTATGCCGCAGAGTACGAACACCATGCTGACACACTCCTGCTTCAACTGGCTTAGAGGACTGCACCCCTACGATACCACCCCACGTTCTCGAGCATTTACTCCTGCATAAGTAGGCCACTTCCATCGGAGGGGATCCAGTCAAGATCACCTGCCATCAAACCCCTCCCCACAAATGTCCTCACAATTACTTCCAAGCCCACCTTCTTTTTGAGCAAAACAATCCTTTATTCATACAAGGGCAGTTCACAGCTTAGATTCCCTATACCTAGTAATTAATGGGTAACATTTACTGAGCACTTCCTAGATGTCAGGTACTGTGCAAACCATGTTACATGGGCAATCCCGTTTCAGCCAGGCACGGCCTCTGGGGTGGGTGCTATCATTATGACCATGTTATTGATAAAACTGGAGCTTTAGAATAGCGGGTATGAATAGGTATGACCCTTGAGTCCCCAACCGTCCTTCCCCCACTGTGTTGCAAACTAGTTAGTAAAGGAAGTCAAAGAATATCTGACATTCTAAACAACTAGCACAAATCATATTTTTCCCACGAATAAATGCCTATACTGTACATTAAGGTGCCAATTTCCCTGCTCTGCCCTGAAATAACATCATGTCTGTGTAGGAGCACTGGTTATCACATGCTGACAAAAAGTTTAAATCGGGTGTTAGTAAAAATTAGAGGGTAAATGAACCAGTCCTTAGTAAATTCAGCCTTTGATTTCTTCAGGCTGCAGACTCATATGTTAGAGAATATTTCTCCAAAAAAAAAAAAAAAAAAAAGCTTTTCTAGAGTGGTCAAATGTCTAACTTATAATTTGGGAACTCCAAACATGAACACCCTTGGTTCAGTTAACAAGGAGGAAGAAAATCTGGTAGAGACAAAAAAAAAAAGAAAGAAAGAAAGAAAGTTAAGGAAGAGTAACAAGAAAAAGTAAGCAGATAAGCAAAATACTGTAAAAATGCCAGGATTTTAAAGAAAATTATTTATCTGGAATTCTCACTTGGGGCAGAGGCAAGGACAAAAAAACTGAGTACAGAAGGCCAGAGTATATGCGACTGTGTTCTCTGGTGTAATTAGTTCATAGCTCTACACAGTCTACAGAGAGTGGAAGGTTATCTAAAAGGGGCAGAAACATCCCCTATCCAACCCACAGATGTGTACTATGAAAGACTAAGAGACTGGAAGTTCAGGTCATTCTCATCATGCCAACAATTCCCCATGACCTGGAGCAGCGGGTGTGACCTCTCTGGGCTTAGTTTTCTCTTCTAGAAGGAAGAAATAATCATCACTAATAATAAAACCTATTTTGTTGCTTCAAGGACCATGTGAGGTTTTAGATGGGAAGATTCCTGGGTAAGACTCTTTAAGTTCACTACAAAGGCACTATATTACCTTTGCTATTCTCAGTGTATGGCAGACTGAACTGCAAGTTGACTTAATGCATTCAACTTAGCTGAAACAGTAAAAAGGAAGAAGACACTTGGAAGATGAGGGACTCCCCAAAGTGTTGATTGATCTATATTATTAACAGAGCCCATCTGCAATACTCAAAATTCAATTTATTCATGCCTCTGGAATATGTTTTAGGATATGCCTCTAGCTGTGCTTAGATTTGACTTCTAAAATTAATCGTTAGCCCCACTGAGGGCAGAAGGAAGTGGTCCAGGAGCATGCAATGATCCTGTTTCCCCTATCTACCAAGGGTTAAAAATATGACTCCTTCAACTGGACACGCCATACAGATAAGAAAAAGGTGAATGTCCTCGACTATATAATAATAGATCAAAATTAAACAGCAATAAAACAGTTATTAGTTATCAGGTCCTATTTATACTTCTGTTCATTGGTTTCTTTGAACTCAACTCTCTCTAATTAGTGTGTATCAGTAGAGGAGACTTACTTGAATTTCCATCTTTTTCATTTTTAAATAGAGAACATTTAATTAACAAATAAATATCTTTCACAACAGAATTGAAAGTAGACCTTGAACTCATTAATTTGAAATCCTTCAGATGAGGAAAAGTAGACTCTCTCTAGTCTTTAGCCATGGGAGGCACCTATATATATTAAAAAAAAAAAAAAAAAAAAACTATTTGGAGCATCAAGTCAACTCACAGGTTTGGCTCTGTCCCGGAATGGGTATCCCGTGATGGAGAATGCACTTTTCATGTTACTCCAGAAAAAGCAAAACTTTAATTTGTTCATTTGCTATGAATGAACAGGATTGTTTTCAACTTCTCACTATTCTGAGTAAAATATGGTAACTGGATCTACGCTTTTTATAACAGAATCCCTAGCATTAGCTTTGATTAAAATTGTACTGAATTTATATAAATTCTAAATACAAAAGACTCTTTTGTGAAACTACAAAACTCAGACGCTGAGCGGATTATGAATGAATGAATTATGTGAAAGAATGAGTCTTTCATAAGGTTAAAGGGTACCCACGTCATTTGTGAATTGAATACTTTGTGTGAATAAAACCTTATGAGTACGTACATTTTGGAGAGGCATAAAATATTTTTACTCAGAAAGATTAAGACTCTAGGAATAATTAATTACTCATATCTTAAAGATGGAGAAAACAGGATCTTCTGGAGCAGGAATTTAACAGTATTTCAACCTAAGACAAAGGCCTGAGAAGGCATTACTGGCAGATTAGATTGTTACCATTGATCACAAGGATTTTCCCTAACTATCCCTATGGTTTGGACAGTTATGAGTGGAGTCATCTGGACAAAATTACCTCCTGCGATGGACTGACCTTTGGATAAACAGGCCTGGAAACATACTGAAGGGACTGCAGAGCAACAAACACACGTACAGTGTGTGGAACGGGAACACTGGCTCTTCTCCAGAATGCCTCACACCCTCTCCTTGGCTCCCCAAGTAAAATCCACCTAGCTGAAATCACGCTTGTTGCATGTGAATAAAGGCAGTCACGGGATCAAGTAGGTGTTCCGAGATGAATCTGTCAGCAGTGGGACTGATGGGCTGACAGGGAGAGACAAGACAGACGTAATGACAAGAACACAATACAGAGAGAGGAGGAGGAATGCATTCAAGGGAGAAACGTCAAGACTTAACAAGCGACTATTTATAGAGAAAAGATGAAGGAGGGAAAAGAGTCAAAGATGACTCCCCAGGTTCACTGTCAGATGGCTTGTAAAACAGCAGTACCTCTGGGGAAAAGGAGGAAGGCAGGCGGACAGCTCTCTTCCCGACTGACCTTACTCTCAGATTGGGTGATGACACCAAGCCCAGGCAACTGCATTGGGCAATTCAATGGTCCTGGGCTATTGTCTAGCTCCAGAGAGGGCAGTGGCCTACTCTGTTAACAAAGCCTGAGAATAAGTGAAAACAGACTGACACCAACACAATAAAACCTTGGATTGCGGGTAATTCTGCAGGTGTTCCGCAAGACAAGGAAACATTTCTAATAAATTTTAACTTGATAAACAAGCGATGTCTCACAATACAAGTAGCACATGATGCCAAATGTCACATGACCCCAACTGAGCCAATGGTTCCCCCCCCACCCTCGCTGCAAGATTGTGGATGATCATCAATGCAGTGTCACATCTCCGCAAAATCCTCAAAAGGAGACAAAAGCAAGTGTCATTGGATAGGTTCCTTGTTAAAGCTTCACGAAAAGAAACAGATTCCATTGAGCCAATAGACAACAGTGATTCCGTTAGTGACAGTGAAAGTTATCCTACACCATAACCCCTCTCTCTCTTGTCTCCCTCACACCAGCCATGAAGGTTTTCAAAGGTAAGTGCAGGTTAGTTTATTTTTCTTTATATTTTGTATTTCCTTTATTATTTCGTATTATATTATAGTATTGTAATCATTTGCATATGACTATTTTTGGGTTGTGGAATGAATCATCTGCGTTTCCATTATTCCTCATGGGGAAATTCGCTTTAATATACAAGTGCTTTACAAGCACATTTCTGGAACGAATTATGCTCGCAAACCAAGGTTTTACTATAGTTTTATAGTTAGCAGGAATGAGTCAATCCTGTGCAGAAAGAGCAGGAAACATTACCTAGAAACACCCACTGAAGCAAGACTTTGAACAGCACAGCTCAGTGCAGACCGCTGAAAAGCACAGTGGCCATCAAATCAATCCAGGGTGAAATGATCAAATATGGTCCAGACTACGTGGGACACAAGAGTCAAAGAAACACCTCTAGGGTCCAGGCAAGAATCAGAAATGAGGAAGGCTGGGTGTCCAGCAGCAAAGAGCGGGAGGACTGAAGTCAACACCCCAGGCTAACCCTACGTAAAGAGGAGTGACTCCCACCCAAGACAGTGGGCCCAATCTTCCGACTCTTCAAGAGAATCACCCCACTCACCATCTTCTACCATGTACACTATTTCATCCTCAAGCGTTTGTCAATACCTGACATCTTTGTGTCACTGTTGCTGGTGCTGCTCTTGCTATGTTTATGGTCCATCTTCTCCCACTAGAAGGTGAATTCCCAGAGGAGCCCCAGAACTGACACTCATTCCACATTCCACCAACAAAGTGCTCACCTCCTGACCTCGCAGGGCTTCACCTCCTGACTTTGGAATAACTGAACCCCTTATCCTTCACTGCCTTTCACTTTCACTGCTGACCACTTCTGCATGTCTCCAGTAGTCTCCCTCCTGCATGGACTTTGTGAAGGATAAGATCTGGGTTCAAATCCTGGCTCTTCTGCTACTGACTAGATGTTTTTTCTTTACGAAGACACTAACTATAAATCTCAACTGCCAAAAACAAAACAAAAAACAATGGAAAACAATGGGAAGAAACACAAAAAATTATAACTTGTTTTATTTTTTCATTATAAGTAATTATGTTTGAAAAAAAATAAGTAAATATGTTTGCACCTAATTTTAAATAAATAAATAAATAAATGTAAATAAATAAATTTCACTGTGAAGGAGAGAAATAAATAAATAAATCTCAACTGCCACATCTATAAACATGTACATTACTGGGTTTTTAGAGGAATTACTAAGGTTTTTTTAACTGACTACAAATGTAACACTAATGCCTAATGCTTTTGAATTTCCCCACACTTGGGTTTCTCCTCACACTCACCACACCAACTCCCTACTGCCTCCAAACAGGGCAAAGTCTTTGCCTGGTGACTCTGTAGGTCTCCTTCACTCCTTCACCCTCCACCCTCTCTCCATCTCCCAAAAACTTACCTCCTAACTGCTCTTTAGGGCCAGCTCAATTGTGTCTTCCTCCATGAGGTTTTCTTAGACTTTCATGGGCGCCCACAGGTTTTTGTTCTTTGATCTAGCAACTGCACTGACATGAACGACCAACTGCCTCGTTTCTGATGCCCATTCAATTATGAGCAATGGGAGGGACTGAGCGTTACTCTTTACCACTCTTCCCAGAGTCTAGCACAGTGCCGGATTGCAAACAGGTACTCAAGGGGAGCTTGGGTGGCTCGGTCAATTAAATGCTGACTCTTGCTTTTGGCTCAGGTCATAATCCCCCAATTCATAGATTCAATCCCTGCATCAGGTTCTGCATTGACAGTGCAAAGCCTGCTTAAGATTCTCTCCCTCTCTCTTTGCTCCTCCTCTGCTTGTGCTTGCTCTCTCTCTCAAAAAATAAATAAATAAAATTTTTTTAAAAAAAAACAGGTACTCCATAAATGTTGGCTGAAACAAGCAGAACTGAATGTCCAACAGATATAAGTCTGATTTATTAAAAACCATGAGTGGACACACCTCTTGTTCCACCACTGAGAATTAACTCACAATAATAACAAAAACTACCCCGTGGTCAGTTCTTGACTATCCACATTAATGGTTAATAGTAGGTGACAGAAATAGAGGTGATCTAAGAACTGCTGATATAGACAATTTCACTACTTTAGGTAATGTAAACATTCAGTGTGATTTATCCGGCACTAAAAACTCAAGATCGAACACACCTCTCCTACTGATCTGTCACTGTGCCAAAACTTCTCAATGGTAACCTGAGGATCTTTTGAATGTCAATTTGATTATAACATGAAATTTCACAGAAAGCACTGTACTCTTTTTATCATATGAGTGTGTTCAATCATCAGTTCATTCAACAGCTATTTAGTGACAGCCTACAATATACCAGGCTTTACATGCAAAACCATTACAAGCCTGAGTTTTATATACTACAGTTTTGTAATAACTGCTTAGGAACACCTGGGAAACTGGGACAGAACAGTGAGGCCAATAGAAGAGTTCGTATTATCATATAACCTAATGGTCACACTGTACCAGTTCTGAGAAAGGACCCTGTCCCTCTTCCGGCTGCCCCACACCAAGAACAAGGGAGCAGCTGGCTTCTGGATGGTCAGGAATTGTGGAACCAGTCTTGTTCTGCATTAGAGTGGGATGTAAGAATAATCATCATGATCTAAATTCATGTAAACATCTCTCTTCTCTCTCTTCAATCTGGGGTAGTGGAGAGTAAATCTGATAAGGAAAACAACTTTTGTTTTTCTAAATTGCTGCTAGGCTTTTCACAGTGTGATAACCCTGCTCACACCCAGAGTCCAGACATGTAGATAAGGACTTGAGTGTAGGATTCCCAACTGGCGATGAGGATGGAATTACAGGCAGAAGTCTGTACCCCATGCAATGCCTCTGAGCCGCAAATGGCTTACGAACTTCATCTCCCGACGAAGGAACCGCTGCTTGCTAGCGGCCTGTGGAGTTGCTTTGTGCGGCTGTATATTGCTCCTGCCAGGTTCTGTCTCGAGTCCCTATTCTACATGGTCAGTGCTGGGAAAGGTCAGACTCTTCTGCAGAGAACAACCAGCAGAAGTCAGTCCGAGGTGGATGAGTTTCCCATTAATCTCTAAATGAGACCCCAGTGGGTGCTGGGTCTGGAGATTATTGGCTATAACTATACGCAAAAGTTCAGCGTTGAGCCAAGGTGAGATAACTAAGATGATCCCTCTGGCTATCAGGTCCTGGAAACCAAGGCGAGTTTCCTTAGGTCAGTGCTGAAAGGGGAGGTGTGCTGCTGGGCCCAGTGCTCCAGTGACCATGACCAGGTGCTGGGCTTGGGAAACCAGCCCTATCCCATGACATCTCAACCAGGGGCATCATGGCACCCAGGTGAGCAAACGCTGCCAAGGCGAGCTTCTACATTGCTGGGTTCTTTGCTGCAGTCACAGATTGTCCCCAACTCCATGGGACACTAGAAGTCCCTCCCCTGCCATGGTGTGGCAAAACACCTTTTCCACCAAGCAGGGCCCCCAAGCACCTGGTACGAGCTCCTCCCAAGTTCTCAGAAGAAGTCAGAGCACTGCCAGACTCTTGTAAGACCCCTGCTCAAATGGCTTAGGTTTTACTTAGTACAGTGGCATACCTACATGCCTAATCACTAGTGCCTCGTGCTTGGGGCTTGGGGGCTTTACCCAACACATCGGCTGACATTCCACTAAGGGAGGTGTACCCCAACCTCTTGGAAGTTGGCTGGGATACCGAGCACAGGAGGCAGCAGCCTATGAGCCAGGGAAAAAAATAACCACTGTCCCAGGTGTCCCGTTACCACCCATCATGCCAAAACATCCAATTACAACCAGCATGAATGAAAAACAGAGACACCTAACTATACCATAATACAAATACAACATTTTCTAGAAAAATGTGTCCAAGGGAAGGAAAGAAGGGCACTGATTGGCTCTCATGAGTCTTTGGAACTGGCTTCAAACTTTTGCTTACAGCAGCTGAGATGCACCAGCTGACTAGACTGGTCAAAGACCCCAAAATTCATAATTTGCTTTAAAATCCCAAGGTATTGAGGTCCCATATTATTAGAGACACTTTAAAGGGGCCCTCAGATTGTTCACCACAGCAAGGGAACTCCCAAATGCAGCCACCAGGAGAGGAGATGCAAACGAAACAAAAAAAAGGGGATGGGCTCTGAGGAAGAGACCACCTCCCACCTCCAGAGTCCACAGGGATAAGGAAGACACTCTACTTCTCCTGACTTGGATTTGTGTAGCTTGGCATGGGGCCCATCTGTCTGTTGCATTATTACTGAGTGAGTTCAGGCTCACTGCAAGTAGGCAACTCTAGAGGAAGCACACCTCCTCTTATGTCAAGTCGGGATGGTTCACTGGGTGTATCATTTTGCTGAGAATCATGCTCTCATGGGCCCCCTGACCATTTCCAACCCAGAGGAGATGCCCTTAGGACCAGAATCTAAGTTATTCTTAAAGGGCAACCTTGCACACAACCATAAGAACATGCTGTTACAACTCACAGAAATGTAAGACACAATACAACAGGCTTCAATGCTGCAGCGAGACACGAAAAAGAATTTTCCTGAAGCCCAAAACCTGTTTGCTGGTAAAGACGAGCAGAACCCACTGACCCCTCAGCCTCAGGCAGGAACCCAGTGGAGGAGCCCTAGGGGATTTGGGGGTTTCTGGGCACGTTTTCAGTCCTCACCAACAGGTAATGCCTTGACCCATCCCCTTCCCTCTTGAGATGACCATCAGGCCTCACTGTATTGGCCACTCTGCTCCAAAGATCATCAATCACGGTCCCTAATGACTTAATCTCTGCATGACCCAAAAACAAGTTAGAAGCCTTTGCTTGGGCACTGAGGGCACTTCAAGGGACTGCCGGCAATCCCCTACAAAACCCAGTGAGGGCACATGACATCGGCCTTCGGAACGCTCCAGACCAAACGCTCCAGCAGGATCCAAGATCTCATAACCTTCATCTCTGAGAGGGGCTGCCAATGCTCCTGCCCTAGGACCCAACAGTTCTCTGAACTTGTCCCTCCTCTGGAGACTTCTCTAATTATCCATTACAACACACATACCAGACATTTTACTACTTTCATTGACACTGGAGCCCAAATTACAGTGCTGCTCAGGAGTCCTTCCAAACAAAAGCCAGGGACAAGGCATAGTAGGATAGTAGAAGGCATTCCACTTCTATTGGATGTCGCTATTGGAACAATGATTCTGAAAAATCTCTTAGTGGTTATGGCCCCTTTGGCCCCACGCCTCCTGTTACAGGTGTGGTTGCCTTGACATGCCATTGTGCCATCTGGAACAACCCCAAATTCCTGACTTTTCTAGTGGGAGCTGTATATGGGAGTCCATAAGACTGCCAGCTCCCAATTAAGATGTTAAATGCTCCCCAAATATCACTTGTGACAGGGGACAGAGGGACTGCAGTCTATAATTCAAGATTTGTTAAAGGAAGAAGTCATTAAACGCACCATTTCTCCTTTCACTTCTTCCATTTGGCAGATAGTAAAGCCCACTACAAATGAGCAGTGTCTTACCGTCAAATACTGAAATTTAAGTGCCCAGGCGCCCCCTATTGTGAGAGCTCAGGCTCCCATTCCCAACATTTTCCAGTTAACTGAAGACATCTGGAGGGCTCCAGGGCACTACTTTCCATGATGGATCTAGACAGTACGATGTATTCAGTATCAATCACTGAGGAGTTCCAATGGCGTTTCACCTTCACGTTCGAAGGCACCCGATGTACCTTCACCTGGCTGCCTACGGGCTATCTTAACAGCTGGCTATTGCCTATAGTCTTTGCCAGCAAGACCTGGATACCCTTACAGTGTCCACTTGTACCATCTGGCATTGTACTGATGACATTTTAATGTAGGGCCCCTCGGAGGATAGGGTGGGAGAGGCCCTAATACAGCTGTGACCCACCTACACCATAGAGGGTGGCTGCCTCCCCACATAAAATTCAAAGACAAGCCACAACTGTTTAATCTTTGAGTATTAATTGGTCCTCTAAATGCCAAGGAATTTCCTTTGTGGTTAAACATCAGTTAGTAACTATTCAGCCCTCCATCACACTATGGCAAGCCCAACATGTCTTATCATATTTTGGAAACAACACATCACTCTTAAACCCATTTATGCAGTTACATGAAAATCCTCCGCATTTACTGGGGAGAGATTCAACAGCAGCCTTACAGCTGGCACAAAGACCAATTCATCAGTTGACCCCCAGATCCCCACAGTTCCTCCTTCTGAGTTGAGGCACTGGCCATCATGGACTATGCATCTTGGAATCTATCTATGAACTAAATATGGCTCCTCTTGGCTGCCTTTCGGGTTTCTGCACCTTACGGGTGCCCTCCACAGCCACCCACTACACTCCTTAAGAACATCAAATTCTGGAGGCACCTGGGTGGCTCAGTCAGTTAAGCATCCGACTTCGGCTCAGGTCATGATCTCATGGTTCGTGGGTTCAAGCCCCGTGTCGGGCTCTGTGCTGACAGCTAGCTCAGAGCCTGGAGCCTGCTTCAGATTCTGTGTCCCCCTCCCTCTCTCTGACTCTCCCCTGCTCACGCTCGCTCTCTCGCTCTCTCGCTCTCTCTCTCTCAGACATAAATAAAACATTAAAAAAATTTTTTAAACTTGTATAAAAAAAGAACATCAAATTCTGGTCACTTATTGGGCTTTGTTAGAAACAAAGGCCTCCACGGGAATGGAGCCCATTCTCCTGTATGCCCACATTACCATTATGACATGGATAAGGGATGCCTCCCAATGGTGGCTCACACAGCTACAAATGCCTCTCTGCTAAATGGGAATGGTTCCTTCAGGAACAGATTAAATTTGATGTGACAGTCTTTCCAAATTACAGGAGGATGTGGCTACCCCATTCTTCAGTCCTCTAAATCCCTCTGAAGAACTGATGGACAGTGTCTTCACTGCCTTAGTCCCTGGTGACCTGGGATAACCTCTGGGAAGAGCTGATGGAATGAGAAAGGGAGTCTGTGTAGTTCCCTGATGGAGCACCACCACTGTACCCAGTAGAGCCTGCTGGAGGGCAGCAGCATACCACTCTGCTAGCAGCACCACGCTTATCAAAGGTGGCCAGTCGGGTCAGCTCAGCTCACTGAGCTTGTAGCAGTACAAATGGCTGTGCAGAGTGCCATTGCCCATGACAGGCCTCTTGTCCATAGTTTTACTGACTTGTGGGAGGTTGCTAATGGACTAGAGTTTTGGTCAGGCCAATGGCAGCAGGACAGTTTTCCCATCCAAGGCCATCCCATCTGGGAGTGCTCCAATTTGAAAGGACATTGGCCAGGCACCAGTCATAATTAGGGTTACCCACGTTTCAGCACATTCAAAGGCTATCACTCCAGGGGCTGTCTTTAACTGAAAGGTAGATGCCCTGGCCCAAATCCAGGTCACCACCAGTTGGAGCTCTCGGCCACCAACTCTTTACCAACAACTCCACCAGCTCCACCTGCTCCACCCACCGTCACCAATCCACAGCCTTCCTCTCCACCCACTCCCAAACCACCCCCGGACATACATGCATCAATCAATCCTTGGCTCCACCATTCTGACCTTTCTTAGTCACCACTTCCATGTTCCTTACTCCCTGGCCAAAGGGTCCCATTATCTCTTCAGGTCATGGAGGAGCTGCTGCCACAGTGACCTGGGCCCACCAGAGGGAATTCTGCTTGTTCTGAATTGCAAATTATGCTCCCAAACCAAATACTGCACACTGCCCTGTCATGTTCCAATTCTGGGAGGGGACCACCCTTTTAGCCTCTGGTGGGTTGATTTCATAGGGCCATTCCCTCTGTCAGCAGAGGAACTATCCACTTCACAATTAATGTATGGATAGTTCTACTGGCCTATTGCTTGCTACAACCCACCAGGAACACCTCTATAGAACAGGTAATCTCTTTCTTTTCTAAGTACATCCTGTCCCCATTTGGCCCTCCAGACATCACTGACTCAGATCAAGGATCTCATTTTATTGCCCATATAACACAGCACTGGGCTCTCCTACAGGGCATCCAATGGTACTTTCATCTCCCAGGTTGCTCCTTAATTTACAGGACAGTAATTGGACTCCTAAATAGACTTTCTGGCTGCCAGGGCACTTACCACTTTAAACTCTAGGCCATATGGCCAGCATGATCCTCACACCAACTGGGTTCATCAGGCCATGCTGCCTGTGATTGTGATCATGGGGGAATCCAATACCTTCATTTTACAGGATAATGTTATCTACATTTTTCCCAACAATTCTGAGTCCCGTTACAGATTTAAAATGTTTATCGTCTCATTTTCCAATATTCTTTGGCAAGCCAATCAGGGGCAAGTGGGCTGTGACCTCCTAACTCCCTGAGGAGTTAGTCCTGGTCCCTAAGAACATAGACGCACTGTGCTGCTGCTGGAGCACACTTACCTGCTTGACATGCAAATTCCACCTGAAATTCCAAGGTATAGTGGCTTTAGTGGATGGCTCGTTTCTCCTAACCATACTTCCCCAAAGGAGGTGGAAATAATTACACCAGGACCCACTGAGGGACGGCGTGGAAGTCTAAAAGGGGGGGGAAAGGGGCGCAGGCTGGTTGACACCAGCAACATGAAGAGATGACAGCCAACAATTACACCAGTTGGCCCTACCCCACTTTGGAGGAGGCTACCAATGAAATGTTGACCCACAACAACCCCATAATAAGTCTTCACATGGGGCAGTCAGTGGGCAGGTGCAAAACTATAAAATACAGATGCTCATTGCCATTGGCCTTACCCTGTGCCTTGTGTGCCATCTGGGTCATGACTAGAAAGTCGCTGAACCACAAAGCACTCACCCACCATTGCATCCCAGTGTAGAAGGCCAACAAGTATGAGAAGTCAGCCCTTAGAGGGGTGTACCCAAAAGCCACGAGGTATGGATGCTTAAAGGCCACCAGCCCTTTGTACATGTTCACAGATATCCTGACCTATGGGTACTGGCCATCACATTGCCCCAATTTCAACCCTAATTGGCTGGTAGGCTTATGTAGTTCAGACCCATCTCTAGTAATACAGAGCCAAGCATTAACTTGTTGAGAGCATATAACTAAGCTTCCTTTAAACCAAGCTACACATGTGCCCCCAACCCTTACTATTTATGGGTGAAGACCTCCTTGGAGAAGAGTACTGCCTAATTACTTACAAGGTGCACCCCGACGAGCCCCCAAATTTACTGCAAATTTGTGACACTAGTAAATGCTCCTGACATTTCAAGCAAACTATAATCTTGGGCACCCCAAAT
Organism: Hyaena hyaena; assembly: GCF_003009895.1. NCBI lineage: Eukaryota > Metazoa > Chordata > Mammalia > Carnivora > Hyaenidae > Hyaena > Hyaena hyaena. Next base: position 995,847 of record NW_024081330.1, read on the forward strand.
CTGTGCAACATTATTAGACCTCTTGATCCCTCAGTTCCCCTCCGGGTAACTACCTGAGAGACCCACCCTCTCTGGGATGGCTCCCTCCACCTGTGACAATGCTGGAGATGACAACATCCAAGCCCATGACGTCATGGGACATCATATCACCCCCAACACTACCTCTGCAACCTTCTACTATAGCAGAGATGACACCCAGGGAAGACAGCAGACTTGGTTGAGGAAATGAACACCTGTTTATCTTCCTGCGGATGACCCCCTTGAGCGGTGCTTTGCCATTAACGACGTGTTTACCCCAGAACCTCTTGCTTTCCCCAGTGTTTGCTGCTCAGCTGTGAGGTGGGACTCTGGCTGCCAGGCTGCTCTCTGCTGTGCCTCTGAGCTTGGGAAGCCCAAGGTATGCATCCATCTCACAACCTTATGGGAGCCCCTTTAAACACTTCACTCAGTTGCTTGCCTTCCCCGCACCCATTAGACTGGCCCACATTATGCATCCTAATGGGAGTCGGTGAATTTAATTTCCATTGAGAGGACCCCTTCCTGGCTGCAGGTGCTGCCACCACCACAGCATCCCCCTCTACACCCTCTGGAAGGACCACAATTACAGGGTCACCTGTCTACACCTCCCTGAGAGGACCCTTCCCCACAGCCACTACTCAGAGCTCCTGTTCACACCCTCCAATATAGTCTTAATATTTTTATACAATGGACAGAAATCAAGTTCATTTTTTGGGGCTGCTGTAACTGCTGGGCACGTTACCAGGCTCAACAAAGGCTATTTCCCAAGTTAGCAGTCTACTCGGCTGCCTTACTGACTCTGCCCCCATCTGCCCCACAGAAAACACTCTACCCTGCAGCTTGCCCACAGCTCTCTGCAGTGCTCAGCCACCCCCCTGCAGGACACTTTGCGAGACGGCATGTGGCACCTGGCAGGAGTCCACATGTGCCCTTTACAATCCTCCACATCTGCACAGGCACCAACACCACGTGGATGAATACGACCTACACTTGGTCCCAGTGAGCACAACCACCATGCTTTCGGTTCTTCCCTCAACCTCCAACACATCTGCATCCCTGCTGGCCCCTGGGAAATCCTGTCTGTCTGTATCAGTGTACTTTAGAATCCCCAGGACCACCTTTACAAACCACCAAACAGAACCCTCAGTCTGTCTTCCTGCCTCACTCACAACAAAAGTGCACAGTGTTCATCTCCATTATTATGTCAGGTGTAGGCCCGCTACTATCCCTCGTGGGGACTGGACAAGGTACTGCTGTATTAGGCACCTAAAAGCAAATTATTAAGGCACACACCCGCCTCCCAGCAACCCCAGCTGAATACACTGGGCTGTTACACCAAAACCTAGTCTTCATGCAACAACAACATGATTCTCTGGCAGAGATGGTTTGGGATAACCGTTTAACTTCAGATTACTTACTGGCCGAGGAATGAGGTGTATGCACTATAAAGGGCACCATGTGCTGCATGTATATTAGTAACTCTAGACAAATTCTGAGAAACTTATAGAAGGTGGCCCATCAGGTACAAGTATTTCATAACCTCATGCAAATTTTTTACCAAACAACTACCTCAGCCGTACCCAAGAGCTTTATTTTCTTGGCTGGATCTCAACAAAAGACGGGTATGGTTACAGACAGGATCTCAAATAGTCATTTGTCTACAGATACAGCTGACCGGCATTTTTGCTTTGTTCAAATGTTTCATGTGCTAGGTGACCAAAATTCTGCCAGTGGCTTTTAATATTTCCACCATCCTGACAGTGCCTAAAATTTTTCCTAAAGAAAATTTACAGCACGATAACCCTACTCACACCCAGAGTCTGGACATGTAGATAAGAACTTGAGTTTAGGATTCCCACTCTCAGTTGCCGCTTTAGTTTTCCCAGGGCACCTTTAAAATAACCACTTAGGGGGCGCCTGGGTAGCTCATTAGGTTAAACGTCCAACTCTGGGTTTCAGCTCAGATCATGATCTCACAGTTCATGGGACTTAGTCCCGCATAGGGCTCTGCACTGAGCCTGCTTGGGATGGTATCTCTCTGTCTCTCTCCCCTCCCATGCTCAAATAAATAGACATTTTAAAAAATTAAAAAAATAACCATTTAGGAGTTAAACCCTTGAAAACTTAGTGACCTCAGCCCCAACCACTTCATAAGTAACAGGTGCTTGCTACTCTGCTGTCTGTGTCCTGCTCACCCGTGACTTGGGATGGAGGACCACTCAGGTGCTCAGGGAGCTACCCGTCGACCTCTGTGTGGGTGGCTTGTGGCCCCTCATTCTGCATATTCTTAATTCCATACACCAGCTCCTGGTCCCCACCACAGTAGGGAAGGTAACAAAAGATTGAGCTGCATGCAGGCCAACCAAAGTCAAAGGAGGTGACATTTGTTTTCCCTAGACCCTATGCTATTCATAGTGTACTTCTTCTATCTCTTCCCAACAGAAAGAGAAAAGAATCCCAAGGGAGCAGGATACAAGGCAAGTAATTTTTGACTAAAGGAAAGTTTCGAGAAAAGGTCTGAAAGGTAGAGAATATACCATCCTAAATATACTTCTTTGACAGAAGAACTGTTTTAGGCTGAAAACCAGAGCACAAGTTACCCTTCTATAAGAGTGGTTTACATTTTAAAAGAAATCTCCATTTATAAGAAATCTCTCTCTCTCTCTCAGTATCAGGAAGTCAATGATTCTACATATCTAGAAACTCTCATCAATGGAGAAAGCAGAGTCTTATCTTACCATTGTTTACTGTGCTTTTCCTGATAGCTTCCCACAACTGGATGCTCACCCATCCCCAAAATCTTCTTTTGCCTCTAGCTGAGGATATTATCTGAGGTAGTGACTTGGGCCATTCTGGAGACTTACTCAGTTTTCCTGGGTCTCCCCCACGCATACAGGCGGTACACATGTTATAAAACTTCTGTTTGTTTTCTCCCTATTAGGCTGTCTTTATCGCAGGGTGTGGCTCAACCAAGAACTTAGAAGGGTAAAGGGAAATTTATTTTTCCTCCTCTATAGGTTCATTAACTTTCTTAGGAATAGACCTCATAGGATTATCTCAAAATGATGAATGAATGATGAATGAATGAATGAATCTAAATCATTTCTCCCTCTTTTTAAATGTATGGTCCATTTTATTAACATATTGCATTAGTGGTTCATAAAATGCTTACATTTAGTAATCATCCATTTTTGCTTGTAAAAGTCTTGGGGCACCTGGGTGACTCAGTCAGTTAAGCGACCAACTGCGGCTCAGGTCATGATCTCGCAGTCTGCCCACCCTTCAGGCTTTCTTTACCCGCCCTTCAGGCTTTCTGCTGTCAGCACAGAGCTGGCCTCAGATCCTCTGTACCCCACCTCTCTCTGCCCCTCCCCTACTTGCACACGTGTGCTTGCTCTCTCTCTCTCTCAAAAATAAATAAACATTAAGCCATAAAAAAGGCAAGTCTTGGTAACAAAGCAAAACTAAATTTTTCCATTTCAGACCCTGAAACTTCTATAAGGCGGTAAACTGACTTCCTAGTAAGTAAGAAAAAATTTACACTAATTCATAGGAAAATAAAACTGTCTACAAAGAAACTTGAATTGGGGTAAGCACCAAAACTCAAGGAATATAACCATTTCAATCCAAGGTGACCACATTCCCCATTTGCTCTGGACCATCTTGGTTTATGTCTATTATCCTAGCATGATTACTAAGCATGCTCACTGTGACTCTCAGAAATGGCACAGTTTGGACAATAAGTTACACATCACCCTATCTGAAGACAAAAAGATTCCTAAATAATTTCTGACAAAGAGAACTTTAAGGTTTTCAGAAATACTGCTATTACAGGGGTGCTTTGCATAATCTATTTTTAAACTCGTGAATTGTGAAAGAGTTAATAACATTTTCACTTGCGCAGTTGTAAAGTAATAAGAACTGATTAACACTCAATATTTTTGAAATAAATACAAAGTTCTGCCTTGCAACCTATATCTGGGAACTTCCCTGTCCACCTCTACCCCTAATCCAAGGATCCATGAGAAGAACAGCACAGTGATTCAGCATTTCTAAGGCATTCATTAAAATGTGCTTGAGTGTCATGAAATCAGGAGAAGAAAAAAAGGCACATAATACACATATTAAAATCAAAACTTCTTTTATAAAAGCAAAGATGATGAAATGCTATAGAATCTCTCTTACTGAAACATTTGTAAAGCAGCTGAACTGACAAGTCTCTCTCATTACTATTATTAGGCAAGTCATCTGAAGATACAGCAGGAAACCTTTGGAGCACTTTTTGTCACCTAGTTCAAGAAATGCTTAAAAACCCAAATAAAAGGGAAATCACTGAACCCAAAGGGACTCCACAACACAAGACACCATTTATACCTGTGTGGGGGCACTTTTTAGAATCCTGTTTATCTCATTTTTGTGTCTCCTGGAGGCCCAACCCCGTCTTGCTCATCTGTGAACCCCTTACCTCTTATCTCCGAGCCTTTAGCATACGCCTTTGCAGAGGAGAAATGTGCAACAAAGGTGTGTTAGAATTAAACTAGTAAGAAAAGGAGAAAAATGCTTCCAAATATAATTTCTGTGTAAGCACTTTTTTTCTAAGATAAAAGAACCCCACGACCACCACCACGATTGGGGGCGGAAAAGGAAAAGTATCATTCCAACGGCAAGCATGTGTTCCATGGTGAGAAATCTACCGGAGTGTCAGGACAAGGTTCAACAAACCAATTTATCATAAAAAATTCAGATATAGAGGAGTCAAACCATGTCCCACCCAATGAAGCAACCACATAACATTAGACCAGAAGACAGGCGTCAGTCATAGCCTTCAAAACTTGAGTTATAAAATATTCCTCTGAAATTTTTTAAAGTCTCGGCTCAGGAGGCATTGAACATTCTTTGAAATACGCTTTAAGGCAAGATTGTGTGTGTGTGTGTGTGTGTGTGTGTGTGTGTGTTATTCCTTCAATACCATATGCAAAGGCACTGGCATTCAAGGACCTGCCACTGAACCTTAGAAGGTTTCATTAATTAGGAAAGCCATAAAATGCATCTCAATGCATTTATCAAGAAGTTCTTGGATTCTTCTTCCTTAAAGTCACCATCTACTGTTCCTGTCAACAAGACAAATGGGCAGACAGAATCCAGGAGTTGACCCATTAAGTTACATAGGAGCAGAGGTCACAGGGCTGTGAGAACAGAGTCTTCTTCATCTCAGCCAAGGTGGGTAACAGCCGCTTCACAATACTGTGAAATTAACTGCTCCAATAATATTCAACTCAAGGAATTTTCAACTCAAGAAAAAGGAAGCATTTGCTCAGAAACCTGACTCGTAAAAAATAATAAAAAGGACATGTTCGGGCCTCTTGAGGTTTATATTAGCAGTCTCATAATCTTTGGAAAGTCAACCAAAAGCCTTGAATTTCTAACTCCTCATTTGTAAAATAGGAATAAAAACCATTACCACTTATCTATATTTTAGAAAACTAATAAAAACAATGATGTGAACCACAGATACTTTTCTTAAATTAGAAACATCTAAATTAGATGTTAGACAGTTACTGCTTTTCTCAATTGAACAGGTAGAGTCCGAAGTAAAATATCTGACATACAAACTCTCTATTCTCTGCTCCTGATAAAGAACACTGATGACCAACCCACTGTATAAATCTGCTTGGCACCCAAAATATTACTAACTCAAATAAAGAGCAGTAAGCAAGAAAAAAAGATCCTTCAAACTCTTTGGACATTAAGCCCCTTTGTCTTCTGCTGAATGCCTTTTTAAAAACCAGTGCTACTTTCTGAACCAACTGTAAAGTAAAGCAACAACTGACGATTGCAGATGGAGCCCTGAAGGACTATGCTGGCCAACGCTGGTCTCTATATTACATAAATAGTCTGTATAGATTCGCCACAATCTTTTAAAATGTCAAAATTGTTTACCTACTGAAAATATATCATGAAAAAAGTATTCTTTCCTATGATCAATTAAAGAAATTTAAAATTAAGTTTAATCACTCAATTTCTAAGTGAAAGACTGATAGGGACTCTGCAAATAGCCTCACAGCAACCTTCTGTGCGCAGACTGAAAGGAGTTTTCATCATGGGACGTGAAACACTGCACCCTTATATAAAGCCTCACAGATATAAGTCAGGACCATAAACGTACTCACTCAACTACCGTTCAGTGTCCAATGCAACTGAAAGAAACATGGACCACATTTCAGCTATGGGATTTAAAAAGCCATAAGAAATTCGAATTCCACATTAGAGTCAGAGGGGAAAAAAAAAAAAACAGCAATCCTATCCCAGTAGATCCCAGGTTGACTTCCTCCAGTCTCTCCTCTATCATAATATTAATCGATTTCCTAATAAAATGCTGCAGTAAAATTTGTGAAATCAGATTCTGGCAGAAAATCAAATCAAAGGCCAACTCCCCTTGGCAGCTACTTTGACATACCCAGACCCATGCCTACCTTGTTATGCTTTTGCTGGTGTCTTGTCTTTGTGTCAAGAACATGATAAGGGCTTTCCGAGTCCTGGTTGATGTAATATATGAGTCTTGAAGGCAGTGTGATTTCTTTCTGCATTGCATTACCGTAACTGGCATTACTGCTGCTATTCTGTTGCACCGTGTTCTCTTCATCTGCCAGGACTCCCAAATTTTTTTCTGCAGTTTCATTCCAGTGCGGAGCTGGGGTGGGGGGTGGTGCACAAAGATACACAAATACACACATACACCCAATAAATACATAAGTACTACAATGTGTTTTTCCATTAAGTGCAAAAACAAAGTTTTCTATTTATAAGCAGGTAAGAAGTAGAGGCACAGCAAAGCAAGTTATCCAACAATGAAATGGCCTGCATAGGTTTACAGCCGGCGAGGTTTATACAATAATGCACTATTTGTTTTTATTAGTGTTGTAATTAGTGTTCTAATCAGTCTCAAATCTATACTTCTAAGTATGGGGAGTCGCGGTAGGGAGGGGGAATGGATCTGAAGGAAGACATTAAATGAACATGCTCAGAGGAGGATCTGACCCTCATCTCCACCCCTTGAGTCTACATGAGCTCAATGGGACTCTGACTAGGAGTATCCCATCTAAGAGCTAAGAACGCCCCCCAGATAACTTGAGTGCGGAATTCATGGGCGCCGGTCGTTAACTGATTCATTAAACAAAATAGACAATTCCTTTTTCTTTAAACTTTGAGACGAGCAAAAATTCTTTGCCATAGAGGGAAGCAGATCCTGGCAGCTTTCCAATTCCTTTTCTTTTCCTGCCAAGGCCAGCTTTCTGCTTCCACTGATCTCCAATCATCAATGTATTGAATATCATATATCTTAATTGCTCATTATAATGACAAGCATTTTGAGAATTACAAACTAAAGGTTTATATCTCCGAAGTTTCCCTCCCCCATCTCAAGTCCCACAGCAGGGAATAAACCCAGTAGGCGATTTGAGGAAACAACACAGTACCACTATTATTATTACAGCCTCCCGCATTCACATTCAGGCTCTCCACCCAAGAAGCAACTTGCTCCCTCGCTGCATTTACCGTCCACTGGTTTCTCCCTCCGCCAAGTTAAGAGAGATCGCTGAGGGACCCCGCATCCACTAAATACCTTCCAGTGAAACCCACAGTCATTGGAATAGGTTTTTAGTGAATGCAACAGAAATGGACTTCAGAAAGTGAATTGGAATGAACAGGGGTCTGGGAAAGAGGTGGACAGGCAGGCAGGGTGGCTGGGAAAGGCCGAGCCCGGGACGTGTCCGGAGCGCACGGACCCGCGTGCCCTTCGCTTTCCTCTGCGGGGCCCCGCAAGCAAGGCAATGCAGAGGGCACCGGGGCCATACCCACCGCTGGGTGCAGCAGCCCCCCAGGCACGGGGCCGGGACGAGGTGGCGAGTGGAGGCAGCAGGAGAAGGACGAGGAGCAGGCGGCAGGGCGGCGCGCGGGCCGGGGCGCGGGCAGGCGCCGGGCCGGCGGGGCCGCCGCGGGGGCCGCCGCAGGCTCGGCGAAGGCTGTAGCCCGCCAGGCGCGGCCGCCAGGAGCTGCTGCCGGGCGGCTTCATGGCTCATAGCTCCCGGGCGCCGCTCGGTGTGGCCAGCGACAGACAGCGCCGGGCTAGGCTGCGGGGAGGCTGCGGGCGGAGCCGGTCACGCCGGCTCAGCGCGCATGGTGCCGCCGCGGGCAGGGGTCGGGGCTCGGGGCTCGGGACTAGGGGCTGGGCGGCGCCCCCTCCCCGGCTCTCCTCTCAGCCCCTCCCGGGCGGCCGCTGAAGAGTCCGGGGGTCCTAGTCGCTCCGCCAACTTGGAGCCTCCCCAGATGCTCCTCCCTCCCTGCGGCGGGCGCGGCCGCTACAGCAACTGCGGGGGCTGCTGCTGGGGCTGAGGACGCTGAGACGGCGCGTGAGCGCGAGCGGCGCGGGGACGCGCGGCGCGGGCGTGCGCCCCGCCCTCGAGAGCGCGCCCGAGCGCGCCTTCGGGTCCTGATGCTGATGCTGATGCTGATACTGATGCCGTTGCTACTGCCTGACACAGGACGCACTGCGCATGCTTTATCGTGGGGGAAAAGGGAGAGGGAAAAAAAAGCAGCAGAGTGATGCAGCATCCCAGGCAGCATCAGAGGTGACGGTGGCATCTTCAGAGGTGGGGGCAGGAGAGGGGGGAGGCTGGCAATCAGAGATCAGCCAGAGGGGAAGAAAGAAGCGAGCCGGGGTTTCCAGGCCAGAAACAAAGATGATTTGGGAGAAACAATCAACCAGAGAAATCTCCCTGCCTCTTCCACCACCCCAAATCTTAGATCCTCCCCACTCCTATTCCAACCTCCTTCTCCGGGAGAAACTAAGGCCGAGCATTTCCTTCCTAATCCTTTATTTATTTCCTTCCTGCAAATAAATATAAAGGATTGCGGCCGGGGAGGTAAAAATAGCGCTGCTCCTCATTCAGCCCGCTGGGGCGGGGGGGTTGGGGGGGGGGTGGAAGACGGCGAAGCACGTTTGCTCGCTGCAGGCTGGTGAGGGCTGGTGGGCGCTCTGAGCCAGGCGGCTTCGCAGCGAGCCAGGCTTCCTGCGCAGGAGTCCCCAGAGCTGGGGCGCTCCACCTCCACCCGGGCCTCTGTCCCCTATGCCTATGCGTAGGGGCTTTTCTGAAAGCTGAAGAACCCGGAAGGTGTTTGCTCAAAAGTTCAGAAAGCTCGACTGGGTGTATCTGGGAAGACGTAGAAATTCTGGGAGCAAGAAATACGGAGATCAGAAACGAAGTGTGTGGCAGCTATTTTGGGAAATCCATCGTTTGTCAGCCATGTGGGTGGGCTTGCACTGGGGAGGACACACCACAGATTTTGAGATCTAGTCCTGACTTCTTCAGAGAAAGGGGGAGATTCTTCTCTTGCTGCTGTAAAAAAAAAAAAAAATGTAAATACAGAGTCCTTGAGTTAGGTAGGTTAGCAGCCACTAAATCCTATGGTTTGTTTCAAGTTAGGGCCTGTGGCATATTTCTACCCCCAAATTCCCACAATACAAGCTTTCCTTTATTCATCCATCCAGTTACAGTGAGTAATAACAATGATGTCTTACTCCATTATTAGTATTTAAAAAGAGATTATAACATCTACTGCAGAGAATCCAGAATTCCAAAACTAAGAGAAAAAAATACGAGTACAGAGCACCATATTGATGACAGGGCTTAGTGCCGCTGGCCCCATTCTTCACCCTAAAGAGGTTCAGAAGAAGTCTTCCCCAGATGTGCCTCTTGGGCATGTGGATTATTTAGAGCTGAAGGCAATGGAAACCCTGTGGGCTCAAGAGAAAATGTGGCCTCTCCCTTAACTACCTAGGAGAATTTAAATTGGGGATCTTTTCCAGAATAAGAGTTACTACCAAGGATAACATTTATCTGAGTGACCCACCGCATAGCAACACAAGCATCTAACTGCCAAACGTGTGCTCTTATTGCCTTCTGTACTGACCTCCTCTCCTTTGAAACCCCCAACGCCCACCCTTTTCCTTAGCCCAGGATAGCATGTATATCTCATTTTACCTTTCTGTTTTTAGAACTCTCGTGAATGTGGAGTTCTTGTATGTATGAAATTAAATTTATTTTTCTCCTTTAATCTGTCTTGTGTCAATTTAACTCTTAGACTGGCTAGAAGAACCTTTGAAATATAGAGGAAAAATTTTCCACCTCAACAACCCCCATTTAATGAAGAAGGAAGAGGTAGGGAGCAGGGAGAGAGATAGTGGGAGGGAGGAAGGCAGACGGATGATACAGAGACCAGAGATCACAGAGCTGTTACGGGGTCAAACACCTACACGAGCTCTTCCTCTCTATTATCAGAGCTAAGATAGTAATTTATTATCACACATTTATTAATGTAAACTTGTAATTGATGCTACTTTCCCCCAATGAGGGCAGCAGTAATGTTCCCCTTGGCTCCATATTGGGTCCCTAGAACCTAGCATGGTGTTTGTGGCACAAAGAAGGCTCTCAGAAAATATGTCAAGAATGAAAACACAAAAACTGTGTGGTGCGCGACAGCAGGAGTGACACTGGAGCAGGCCCGTGATCACGCCCACCTCTCCAGAGCTCCTGCTCGTAGCTCAGTGCTCCTAAGGTGTCTCAAGACAGGCGTGTCCTGGCTAGCTTTTCCCAGCATGTAGTGGATACAACGCAATCATCTTGAAAGAGGGCTTGGGGGAAAGGAGGTGTACACGGAAGGAGAAAAAAGAAGGAAATGAAAGGGGAAAGATGCTGAGATGCAGTTATTTGAAAGGACTGTCTTGGGGCACCTGGGTGGCTCGGTTAAGCGTCTGACTTCAGCTCAGGTCATGATCTCACAGTTCGTGGGTTCGAGCCCCACGTTGGGCTCTGTGCTGACAGCTCAGAGCCTGGAGCCTGCTTCAGATTCTGTCTCTCCTTCTTTCTCTGACCCTCCTCTGCTCACGCTGTGTGTGTGTGTCTCTCTCTCAGAAATAAATAAAACATTTTTAAAAATTAAAAAAAAAAAAAAAAAAAAGAAAGGACTGTCTTGCAATTGAGTGACAACGTCTCAAAGCCTATCCCAGTAAATAAAGCTGTGTGTCCACTTGGACTGAGTGGACATCCACCAGTTTAAGCCACCATTCCATGCATTCAGGGAACAGAGTGAGGACTCATTTCAGTTTCTAATAGGGAGCAGGAGTGTTTACAAAGCAGGATGTTGTCTTTTACACTATAATCAAAAGACTCCATTTATTTGTAGAACTTTAATGTTTACAGACATGGCTGGAGGCAAATGAGATTTTAAGTTAGAGAAGGAGTAAATCAGTCAGAAAAACTTACCAGAAGTTTGTTCCTTAAGCCATATATTTTGGGGAAGGCTAAAAACTGAATCAAAAAAGTTTTTTTTGAAAAAGAGAGAGCATGTGTGTGCACACATGCGTGCGTACAAGTGGGGGAGGGGCAAAGGGAGAGATAGAGAGACTCCCTCCGCACCCAGCGCAGAGCCCAAGTCAGGGTTGGATCTCACAACTGTGAGATCATGACCTGAGCTGAAATCAAGAGTTGGATGCCTAAGCAACTGAGCCACTCAGGTACCCTCAGAGTTAAATTTAAGTGGGGGCGCCTGGGTGGCTTAGTCGGTTAAGCGTCCGACCTTCGCTTGGGTCATGATCTCGCGGTTCGTGGGTTCGAGCCCCGCGTCGGGCTCTGTGCTGACTGCCAGCTCAGAGCCTGGAGCCTGTTTCAGTCTATGACTCCCTCTCTCTCTGACCCTCCCCTGCTCACGCTGTCTCTCTCTCTCCTAGAAATAAATAAAACATTAAAAAAAAAATTAAATTTAAGTGGATAATTTGTTAGTTTGATAATATTCTTATTAGATAGTCCAGAATATTTGTGGTTATGCAGTTTAGTTCCAAATATTTTCTGTGCTCTCATGATATTTAATAACTTTGTTAACCACCACCTGGCGCTTTGCTCTATATTCATGTTTGTGCATATCACCTTTCCCTTATCTAGGCTGCATTTTGGTGATCTCTGATTCCCAGAGCCTAGCATGGTACCTGGAATGGAGTCGGCATTCAATAAATGTGTGTTGAGTAGAGACAATCACAGGCAGAAGAGGGGAGGATTCAGCAAGCAGGATTAGAATGTAGAAAGGGATGTACCAGAAGTTTGAGCGCTGTGATAGCTCTGGTTAGATATGTGTGCTGGATCCCAAGGACATTAGGGACCACTGGAGTGGCCTGGTCAAAGTGACAGACATGGAAACCTGCTGCAGTTGGAGGTGAAGACAGGAGACCAGAAGGTCCGTGGGAAGGAAATTAACCAAGTGATATGGACAACCAAGTGAACACAAACAAGGGGATGTGCGACAAGTGTCCAGAAAGAGTAGCCCTACTGCTCACAAAAGTGGTTCCGTTGGTCTGGTTCTGGAAGACACCAGAAGTTCTTTCTGCAGGGGGCAGAACTGGACCCACTTTGTAACCAGTGAGCAAACTGGGCTGGACAGGGCCACATAAAAGTAAGGGTAGAAATGTTAGATTTGGAAGGCCTCGGCCTCTGAAGTACTGAGACTCTGGGAGAGAAGGTGGATCAAAGTATCACAGAAAAGGGGCCTTGGTGGGTGAAAGTGGGCAAAAAAGAGGGTGATGTAACAGCAGATCTGCAAGTGCAATTAGAACAGAATAATGATTTGGCCAAAAAGCCAAGGTCAAAGAAGGCCTGCAGCAAACTAGCGGATGGCAATGATGCTGAGGAGTGGTCTGCAGAGTGAGAGCAACAGCACCAACAAGGACCAAGGGTGACTGGGCACTGTTTCAAGAGAGCTGGCTGGGGGCAGATCCGGGTACAGACTCTGCTGGGGGCGGTTTCTCCCTCTCTCTTTAGAATGGCTATGAAGACTGGCTTTGCAAGTGGAAATTAATATCGCCAAAGAAAGAAGACAATGTGCTTCTTGGGGAAAGTGAAAAAAGGAGTGAGATCTATTATTGGTGCTTTCCACGTGGTTCAAGGGTCAGCAAACAGTTTCTATAAAGGGCCAGATAGTAAATAGTTTAGGCCTTGTGTGCCATATGGTCTCTGACGCATATTCTTTTTTTTTTTTTACAACCCTTTAAAAAATGTAAAAAGCATGCAGCCTACAGGCCTAGTTTGTCAACTTACCATTTTTAAATATATGTGTGTGTGTATATATATGTGTATATCTTAAGGTTAACATTTTTCATCAACTGCACTATCCTCTATGCTTGTGAGCAGAAAAGCATATGCAATGATATACATGGCTCTAACTCCCAAAAAAGCCACCCCTTCACTGATATTTAACTATTCATTTAATTAGTAATGTAGTTGCTTAATTCTTAATACAGATGCATCACTTGAAGGGATCCTTAAAGGGGTGCCTGGGTGGCTCAGTTGGTTAAGCATCCAACTTCGGCTCAGATCATGATCACGTGATTCGTGAGTTCAAGCCCCGTATTGGGCTCTGTGCTGACAGCTAGCTCAGAGCCTAAAGCCTGCTTCAGGTTCTGTATCTCCCTCTTTCTCTGACCCTCCCCTGCTCACGCTGTTTCTCTCTCTCTCAGAAATTAAAAAAAATTTTTTTTTAAATGAAGGGATTCTTAAGGAAAGAAGCATTGATCTCAAGTTTAGAGATAATTTCCAAAATTAGACAATAGAGGGGAATGTCAGAAATCATTTTCCAAAAAAATACAGATACTGAAAGACCCTAGACTTTTCTTTTGTTTTGCCAAGGTGCATTTTCTGGTGAGTAGAGAGAGGCTGAATAAATGCTACAGCCATGACAGCTGAGGAAACGGAGTAACACACGCAGTGGCAGCCCTTCCTGGAGCCTGTCACCATCAGTGATCCGCCTAGATTCCCCAAAACTCTGTCCTAAGAGGCTGTAGGCAGCAAGTACATTCTCCTGACACAGGGCCACACCTGACATCTCAGGCAGCCTTCAAGTTCATGAAAAATCCATCTACAAATCTATGTTAAATATACCTCTGCTCATTCTGAAGAATAGACCACAGTGGGACAATTCCAGATGGCAAGACGTGACTTATTCCAAGAGTATTCCAACGGGATTATTTTTCTGGGAAAAGAAAAGGTATTTACTAGCAAAACTGCAATGGCCACAGACATTTCTAGGGGAATAGCTGAACACACAAAAATGTATCAAACTGTCAAAGTGTGAAAATATCTAAAGAAAAGGGACCACTGCTGAAACCTAAAATTAAGGGGGTGCCTGGGTGGCTCAGTCGACTGAGCATCTAATTCTTGATTTCGGCTCAGGTCACGATCCCAGGGTGATGAGATCAGGCCCCAAATGGGGCTCTGTGCTGAGCGTGGAGCCTGCTTAAGATTATCTCTCTCTCTCTCTCAAATAAAACTTTAAAAATTAAAAAAAACTATAAGTTCTTAACAATATTATGTTATATGAAAGATAATTAAGACTTCCTGACAGAATAAAACACATTTGAAAAATAGTTTAATTTTTTTGCCCCCATGACACAAACATTAGGCCAGTTTATCCCACAGTTTGGAGCATTTACAAGCTGTAGCACAAAGGGATAAACAAGCATGTTGTGCTGATTGGTGGTGATGATATATGCTATGCAAAACTTGGAGAAATTATGTTTATTAAGAATAATCAGAGTCAACACATAATCATTAAGCCTTTACCGGGTCCCAGAGCAACAGGGACCCAGAAGAAAATTGCCACATAGGATTGGGGGGGGACTTCAACTACTTTTAGAGACAGCAAGTGAAGTTTATCTGAAAAGATTAGAACTCCAGCAACAGAAATAATACACCTGTGATAATCCCTAACATTTGCATAATAACAATAGCTAAGCCCTTTAATAATGTCTGCTTTAATAATTACTGTGCATTTACACATCACAAAGTTCTATTATCTGTTTTATTTTATTTGATCCTCAATTCTGTGACATGGAGAGAGCAAATACTACTATTTTTTTTAGAAGCTCTATCTTAGATGTGAGGACACTGAGGCTCACTGGTTTTGCAGTGATTCTCTATCCTGGCTTCGCACCCAATTACCTAGAGAGCTTTAACAACTTATCATTGCCTGACAATTTAGAATCTTCAAGAGTGGGATCTAACATCAGTATTTTTAAAATCTACGCAGATTAATCGAATGTACAGCCAAGGTTAAATGCAATGGGTCAAGGGATCTCCCAAGATGATACAGCTGCTTCACATCATAACTGCAATTGGAACCCTGAATTCAAGTCCCGTTCTGTTCCTGAGTTCTCTTTTCCTAGACCTGCCCTTTTCACAAGTTCACCTTGAACCAGGAAAGATACAAAAAAATAATATAGTATAAATACTGTAGGACCTAAGAAAATATACAATCAGAAAACATTTGAGCCAGAAATTACCTCTGAGATCATCTAGGAATTCAAAGTCATTATTGTACAATTGTAGAAGCAAAGGAGCAGAGTCTAAGCTTGTCGCTCGAGGTCACATCAGTCTGTGGGAGAGCTGGGACTGGATTCAGGTTTCCTTTTTCCAGGCTATCCGGTACTTCCCATCATGCTTTGTATATGGTTTGTTTAAAAAAAAAAAAAAATGGATTTGCAAAAATCCTGTCAGTCTACAGTGTAATCCATTTCTGATCTCCCACATGGCCTTGCTTTGTAAACACAAAGAAAGTTGTAGCTATGAGGTCTGGGTCCCAATACGACCAGTCTCTCTACACCCAGTCCCATCGTCTGGCTGCTTGGAGGAGCCTCACGCCGCAGCATTGGAAGTTGTCCATAATGAATGGAAAGTGCTGTGGGGGAGGCCCCATGCATCCTTGGAGGGAATCCATCCAAATAAAATAGCTCTTGTTCTACTTCTCTAGTCCTTTGTCTCAGATATTTCCAAGGGCTAATTTTCTCATCTAGCGAGTTTTCTTGTACTACCTTTCAGTGTATCTTCAGAATTCAACAACTGTAGCTTCTTAAATCCTATTTCAGATAGTCCCAAATTTGGTGAGAAACAGAAAAGAACAGAGGAAATAATAAAAAACAAAATAATAGCAATAATAACAAGGAGAGGGAGGAAGGAGAAGAAGAGTTATTTATACAACACCTACTTTGTGCCAGACACTGAGTTAAGCCCTTTATCTAGATGTCTCATTTAATTTCAGGAAATTCTAAGAAGGAACTACTTTTTTATTATTTGTTAAAGTTTATTTATTTATTTTGAGAGAAAGAGAGATGGGACATAGAGCAAGAAGGAGAAAGAGGATCTCAAACAGGTTCCACAATGTCAGTGCCCAGCCCAATATGGGGCTTGAACTCACAAACCGCAAGACCATGACTCTAGCCAAAATCAAGAGTCGGATGCTCAACTGACTGACCCCTCACAGGTGCCCAACGAGCTACTATTGTTACCCCCAGTTTGACTGATGAGGGAACTGAGACTTGGAGAAGTGAAGGTATGTCCACGGTCATGTGACTACTAAGAGGCAGAGTTGGGTCAGAAGCCATGTTTGCCTGACTCTAAAGAAGAAAAACCTACTTGACCACTGCCCCAAAACAAAATCCCTGAAACAGTCTCTTGAAAGGATCTATAATATTTTTACAGCATGGCACTTGGGTATAAATACAATTTAAAATTTTATTCTGTCTGTTTAAAACCGCTGACATATTGATCCATACACAGAACCGTTCTGAATTATGTTCCTTAACTCCACATTAGAGATTTCTGAATACAGCCATTCGATGCAATTATTTGTATAATTCCAAAACAAAACCAATTATGGTGCAGATATTTGTTTCTTACATTGAAGTACCACGCCATAAGAGAAGGCCAAGAATTCACTTGTTAGAGAATTTAATTTTTTCTATATTTTAAATTAACCACATCACCACCCATTAGATTTAGTTTAATCTGATCAACATCATAATTAGCAACATTTATTAATCTACCCTATTAAGCAATAATATTACACTTTCCCAACATACTAACATGTTGAGATTTCTGAAGACATAACTGCGAAAGCTTAAACCTTGATCAATAGTCATTATATATTTTTATCTGTTCTTCTAAGGCAAAGAGAACAGCTAACATTTACGGAGCTCCTTAGATCAGATAACATGCCTTTGCCCACCTTTTGTCACTTCCTGTACCGCAACACGTAAATTAAAGCTGAGTCAGCTGAATTATCTCTGTTAGCTCATCATGAGATTAGACTATTCGTGTTGTGGATACAGACATGGCTGAGAGGCAGAAAACAAATGATAGACAAGGACAGTCACTTCTCCAGATGGAAAAGAGAAACTTGAGACAAGTTTTAAGACTTTTTATTTGCTCTTCTAATAAATTATCTGAGAGGTAGATTGCAGGCTGCAATGCCCTATCCTGCGGAAAATAGCATTTCCATGCAATAAAATGTTTGGGCGAACTGAGATAAAGTATAAACAAATTTTCTGAGGCTGCGTGATATGGCCAAAAAAACTAGTAAAAGAATTTTATTATCAACAAGTTTGGAAATGAGTAATCTAAACTATCTATATATCTAAATAGCTATACATTCCACCTTCAAACATCACTGCACATCTGGTTTATCAGCCAAATTACAGCTGGGCAATAACACACACACATGCGCACGCGCGTGCACCCTTTCAACTCCAATGTGGAAAACAGATTGTGGAGTTGACTGTCCCATGAATAAAAGAAATTTATCTAAAAATGACAACAAAACAATATTGATAATCATATAGAGAATATGACACACCAAACTATGACATACAAGCCCTATAAAGAAATTAAACATGATGCAGGAAAAAGCATTTTGAATGTCCAAGCTGCTGCCAGATGAAAACACCTAAAAAGATAAGAACCATACCACCTGGCAAGATAAATAATGAGACTTTATTTTAAAAGACTTTAAAATCATGAACTGTATATGGGGCGCCTGCATGGCTCAGTAGGTTAAGCATCCAACTTCTGCTCAAGTCATGATCTCACAATTCGTGAGTTAGAGCCTCACAGTCTGTGAGTTGAGCCTCGCATGGGGCTCTGTGCTGACAGCTCAGAGCCTGGAGTCTACTTCAGATTCTGTGTCTCCCTCTTTCTCTGCCCCTCTCCAGCTCATGCTGTTTCTCTCTCAGAGATAAATAACTTTAAAAAATAATAATTTAAAATCATGACCAGTGTGTTAAGGTGAGCATAATCATCCAAATCCTAAAATATGTTCATGGAGGGGTAGCATCTGAAATATGAGAGATATACTTAGTACAAATAAGAAGGAGCACCACACTTGTGTTAAATTAATTTGTAGTGGACCCCTCTTGGGGAAGCTTCCCTACTCAGGTATCTCCCCACTTCTGAAAATGTTCTAAGAAATAGGTCCCCATGATTAGGTCTATACTCCATGGTCTTGCTCCCCGAGTTCTTCTCCAAATCCAGCAATAGTTTGTTCATTTACAATCAGGTACCTGACCTAAGACCTAAGGTCCACACTGTGGACCACTCACAGTGTTTCATCTTCCAGGCACATTTGATTGACTCACTATGGCCAACCAAGTCCTTACTTGAAACTTTTTTAGGACTTTTTTTTAGAGCAGTTTAAGGTTTGCAGCAAAATTGAAGGAAAGACACAGAAATTTCCCATATCCTCCCTGCCTCCTCCATTATCACATTCCCTACCAGCGGTACATTCGTTACAACTGATGAACCTATATGACACGTAATCACCAAAAGCCCATAGTTTACATAACTATCACTCTGGGTTGTTGTACATTCTACAGATATGGACAAATGCATGACATACGTCCACCATTATGGTATCATACAGAATATTGTTACTGGCCCTAAATATCCTCTATGCTTTGCCCATTCACCCTCCTTCCCCCAATTGTAGACAACTACTGAACTTCTTACTGTCTCTGTATTTTTGCCTTTTCCAGAATGACATATATTTGGAATTATGTAGCCTTTTCAGACTGGCTCCTTTCACTTAGTAGTATTTTTACAGTTCCTTCACATTTTTTCATAGCTTGACAGCTCATGTGTTTTTAGTGTTGTATAATATTCCATTGTCTGGAAGCACCATTCTTTATTTAGCCATTTGCCTACTGAAGTACATCATGGTTGCTTCCAAAGTTCTGGCAATTACGAATAAAGCTGCTATCAACATCTGTGTGCTGGGTTTGTGTGAACATAAGTTTTCAATTCCTTTGAGTAAATACCAAGAAGCACGTTTGCTGGATCATATGGTAAGAATGTGTTTAGTTTTGTAAGAAACCACCAAACTGCCTTCCAAAGCGAATGTTCCATTTTGCATTCCCACCTCAATATAGGAGAACTTCTGTTGTCCCACATCCTTGCCAGCATTTGGTGCTATCAGTGTTGTAGATTTGGGCCATTCTAACAGGTATGTAATGGTATCTCATTGTTTTAATTTGCATTTCCATGATGACATATGACATGGAGCATCTTTTCATCCACTTATTTCTATCTGTGTATCTTCATTGGCAAGATATTTTTTCAGGTCTTTGGCCCATTTTTAAATTCAGTTGTTTTTTTCTTGTTGTTGAGGTATTTTTAATGTTTACTTATTTATTTTTAAGAGAGAGAGAGAGAGATAGGAGAAGGGGAGGCAGAAAGAGAGGGAGACAAAGAATCCCAAGCAGGCTTCATGCCATCAGCACAGAGCTCAAAGCAAGGCTTACACTCATGAACTGTGAGATCATGACTTGAGCCAAAACCCAGTGTTGGACACTTAGGAAACTGAGCCACCAAGGTTCCCTTCTTATTGTTGAGTTTTAAGAGTTCTTTGTATATTTGGGATAACAATCCTTTCTCAAATGTGTCTTTTGAAAATAATTTCTCCCATCTATGTCTTGTCTTTTTATTCTCTTGCCATTGTTTTTTTCAGGGTGTAAGCTTTTCACTTTAATGAAGTCCAGCTTATCAATTATTTCTTTCATGGACTGTCCATTTATCAATATTCACAAAATAACCTATTGAGATTTTGATTGGGATTGCATTAAATCTATAGATCAAGTTGGAAAGAACTGATATCTTAACAATATTAAATCTTCCTATCCATAAACATGAAATATCTCTCCTTTGATTTTGTTCATCAGAGTTTTGTAGTTTTCCTCATATAGATATTGCATATTTTGTTAGATTTATACCTAAGTATTTTACTTTTGGGAGTGCTAATATAAATGGTATTGTGTTTTTAATTTCAAATTCCACTGGTCACTGCTGGTATATAAGAAAGCAGTTGGGGCGCCTGGGTGGCTTAGTAGGTTAAGCGTCCGACTTTCGCTTGGGTCATGATCTCGCGGTTCGTGGGTTCGAGCCCCGCGTCGGGCTCTGTGCTGACTGCCAGCTCGGAGCCTGGAGCCTGTTTCAGTCTGTGACTCCCTCTCTCTCTGACCCTCCCCTGCTCACGCTGTCTCTCTCTCTCTCTCCTAGAAATAAAAAAGAAAAAAAAAATTAAAAAAAAAAAGAAAAGCAGTTAACTTTGGTATATTAACCTTGTGTCCTGCAACTTTGTTATAATTGCTAATTAGTTCAAGGATTTTTGCTGTTGCTGATGCTTTTGTATTTTCTACATAGATGACAATACCATCTGTGAACAAACACTATTTTACTTCTTCCTTTCCTATATGTATACCTTTTATTTCCTTTACTTGTGTTATTACATTAGCTAGAACTTCCAGTATAATGTTGAAAAGGAATGGGGAAAGGGGAGAACCTTGCCTTGTAAGAAATTTTCTTAAATTGGAACTAGAAAAAGAGACTGGGTCCCTCTATGGGGATATAAAGCTCAGAAACTTTGTTTCTCATTGTACAGAAGTAAAAAAACGCTATTCAGGTGTTATTAATATTTAAGCCAAGAGAGGAGGTATAAGCCAAAAATGTCTTGGAAAAACTCAGATGCATGGTCCCTCTAGTCCTTATTAATAAATAGACAATATGTTATATTGTAGTAGTTTTGTTATTATTAGTATACATATTCCTTAGTACCTAGGGCTTCTTTTCCTTTTATCATCATATTAATTGTTCATCCATTTTAGTGGCTCTCTGTCAATCACTATAAAAAAAATGACATACAAGTCAACCAGGTGAAGGAAACACAAAAGGAACCCACCTCCAGGCCAGTACCGTATACATAAAGGTAGCAACAGTAGTTATAATCTCTACTTGAAAAAGTTCATCCTATACCCACTCTGCTATGTGCCACACTTTGCTCTATCTCTCCCCTGCCAGCCCCTCCCCTGCCAGCCCCTCTCCTACCCTACCACTGCCTCCTCGGCCATCTAGCTTCCCATTGCTTCTGTCCTCTCACTGTCCTCTGCATCTGTCCCTAGCCTTTCTAGAATAATTTCCTCACTTATCTAATCCCTTGGGATCAGTATTCCTTAGGCTGATCATGGAGTATATAACTTTTCTGCCACAGCTTTGGAATCATGTCTCAGAAATTAAAATATGCTAAATAGTCCAATAGGCCAACCAGGAAACATGCAGAGTGCTGTGGGGCTTTTTAAGCAATGATTAGGGAGGGCAAGCTGAAAGAATGAGCCTATAACAAGGGAGCTTCCGTTCTCAGTGAGGAAGTACTGGGAGGGGGAGAGGCCATTCCTCTAATAAATCTGCCACATACTCATTTTTCCTGGGATCAAACCTATCTGCAGATTCTGTTGGCCATTTTTGCTTATTGCAGATGGAAAGCTCACATGGCTGTTCCAAAACAGGGAGAAATATTACTAGAATAATGAAAATTTAGATAATGAAAATAGCACAACAGAAGGAAGCTGGTCATATTTAAAATGAGATAAAGTTAGATCGGGGCGCCTGGGTGGCTCAGTCAGTTGAACATCCGACTTCGGCTCAGGACATGATCTTGCAGTTCATGGGTTCGAGCCCGTGTTGGGCTCTGTGCTGACAGCCAGCTCAGAGCCTGAAGCCTGTCTCAGATTCTGTGTCTCCCTCTCTCTCTGACCCTCCACCGCTCACGCTGTCTCTCTCTCTCTCAGAAATAAATAAAACATTTAAAAATTTTTAAATAAAATAAAATAAAATGAGATAAAGTTAGAGAAAAATGGCCGAAAATCATGGTATCAAAGAAGCTATGGGTTAAAAGTCATTAAATTCATCCTCCCTCTCAGAACAGAGATTACCTGTATAACAGGACTAGAAAAGCCAAATGCCTATAGGACTAGACGGGTAATAGAAAAAGTGAAGGAAGATATCATGAAGTTAGAAGTGTTAAGAGGGCATCTGGGTGGCTCAGTTGGTTAAGTGTCAGACTCTTGGTTTCGGCTCAGGTCATGATCTCACAGCTCATGAGTTCGAGCCCCACATAGGACTCTGTGCTGACAGTGCAGAGCCTGCTTGGAATTTGTTCTCTCTCCCTCTCTCTGCCCCTTCCCTGCATGCACGAGATCTCTCTCTCTCTCTCTCCCTCTCTCTCCCCAAAAATAAATAAACTTAAAAAAAAAGACAATCTTTAAAAAAAGAAGAAGAAGTGTTGGGGACTGTGGCAAAAAGGGAAACCACGCCTTGCCTTCATGGGGCAGCCCCCCGCCCCCCCAGCTCTATCCAGTTGTGGTCTGCAGTTAAATGCTGTCAGATCTTCTAAGTTTTCAAGAGGAATTGGAAATCCAGATTTTTGGTGACTTTTAAAAGTGATTAAATGTTAACCACTTCAAATGTTTTATTTTTTTTAATTTTTAAATTTTTTTTAAGGTTTTATTTATTTCTGAGAGAGAGAGAGAGACAGCATGAGCAGGGGAGGGTCAGAGGGAGAAGGAGACACAGAATCGGAAGCAGGCTCTGAGCTAGCTGTCATCACAGAGTCCAACGCGAGTCTCGAACCCACAAGCTGTGAGATCATGACCTGAGCTGAAGTCGGAAGCTCAACCAACTGAGCCACCCAGGCGCCCTTTACTTCAAATGTTTTAAAATGGTGAGAGATGGGCTAGATTTATGATGGGTATTAAGGAGGGCACTTGTGATGAGCCCTGGGTATTGTATGTAAGTGATGAATCACTGAATTCTACTTCTGAAACCAATATTGCACTGTATATCAACTAAAATATAAGTAATAAAAAAGTTTAAGAAATTTTTTTTAATTTTTTTAATGTTTTATTTATTTCTGAGAGAGAGAGACAGCATGAGCAGGGGAGGGTCAGAGAGAAGGGGAGCTACAGAATCTGAAGCAGGCTCCAGGCTCTGAGCTCCCTGTCAGCACAGAGCCCAATGCAGGGCTCGAACCCAGAAACCGTGAGATCATGACCTGAGCTGAAGTCGGATGCTTAACTGACTGAGCCACCCAGGCACCCCTAAAAAGAAAAATAAAATAAAATAAAATAAAATAAAATAATATAAAGTAAAATAAAAAAAATAAAATAAAATAAAGTAAAATAAAATACCTCTGAACTCAAAGACAACATGAAAGTGGACCAGACTTGGCTCACAATCATTACTCTTGCTCTGCAAAAAACCTGACTGATAGCCCAATAAACATTTCAATAGCTCTAATCCTGACCTCTTTCTACAGTGAACCAAAGACTAGATTGGCATAACTTCCACTCTAGGTCATATGAACTTATGGATGAGACAGAATAACCCTGTTCCTTGTAGCTCCTTTCTGTTCGTGAAATAGGTCCTTCAAAAACAAAATGCCTAAGCCTTTATTACCTCTTTCCTTTCTACTACATCCAATCCCTCTTTGCTCTCCAAATTACTTTTTTTTTCTAAATTTATCCCTGGGTTATGCTTTTCTTTAAAGCTTGTGTAGTGTCCACCTTGCTCCTTCTGAGGTGCCTAGAGAGACTCCCTATTGCTTTTGGTTTCAAGTAATGTCTGTAATCCGACACATGGTTACCTATTTTAATCTCCCAGTTTGTACCTTCTGCTCTGACATATTGTTAGTGAGAAATTATTCCTCCATTCTCTATGCTTCTTTCCAAAGCATATTGGAAGTCTATTACATTCTATTCCTAGCTTCTCTCTGTCCCTTTACTGTCTCTACCCCTGGGGTACGGAAGAGATTTATCTGATGAGTAAAACTGAAAAGAATAATCTGAGCTGGGCATACTCAGGTCAACCTTCCTTTCTTCTACTGGGATTGAGCTGCCCATAGGGAATAGAAGTCCTCCAACAGTAAATAGAGTGATGTTTCAGCTTCCAACCCTCTTTTATGTTGTACAGAATCTGTTGAGACAATTAGGCAGCTATTTATTGGGCCCTCTGAAAAATTCAGTCCACCATATTCCCTCTCACCTCAGAAGCTTCTGAAATGTCACAGATCACTGTAATGGAAAGAACCTGGGAGATTATTTAGTTCAGTATCATTAGGTATTAGAGATAGGAAAAGTGAGTCCCAGAAAATGTAAGTAACTTGCCCCAAACTGGTTAGTTAGTAATAGACACTGAACAAGATTTTTAAAACAGGATTTGGAAGTTTGAAAAAATTTAGATTAACCATTAAAAAAATGTCTATTGATAAATGGCAAAATTCAAAATTATCATCTTGGATTATTAATTATAAATTCTAACCAAATAATTTTACTATAATATTTGTATATTGTATTTTATGAATACATTAAAAAATCTAAACTCTAGCTAGTTTATTTTATTAAAAATAGTCTCATGGCTTGGAACTCTAGTAATTCATATTACTCAAAGAAGCACTGTATTAGAGAAAAATATATCCAATATGATACACACACACACACACACACACACACAAAGAGATTTATTATAGGGACTTGGCTCACCCAGTTATGGAGGCTGAGAAGCCTCAAGATCTTAGTCAGCAAGGTGGAAAGCCATGAAAGTCAATATATAGCTCTAGTCTGAGTTTGAAGGCCTGAGAACCAGGAGAGCCAATGGTGTAAGCCCCAGTTTGAAAACCAGCAGGCTCAAGACCGAAGGTGAGCCAGTGTTTCAGTCTGGGTCAAAGGGCCAGAAAAAAAGAATCACTGTCCCAGTTCAAACAGGCAGGAGGGGTTCCCTGTTATTCACAAGAGAGTCACTCTTTTTGTCTTATTCAGGCTTTCAACTGATTGGATGTGGCCTACTCACATTAGGGAAGCAATCTGCTTTACTCAGTCTACCAATTCAAATGTCAATCTCATGCAAAAACTCTTATAGGCTCATCAAGCATAATATTTGACCAAATACCGGGGCCATGTGGCCCAGTCAAGTAGACTTGTAAAATTAACCATTCATGAAGTCCATCCCTTTTCAGCTTGGCATCCATATAAATCTCCTTAAACCATACTAATCTCAGAATAAAGACAATAACAACGTCATAATTCTATCAAACATGATACAACTATCATGCATACAAACAAAAATGCACTAGCTCTTTCCACAGAAGAGGATAGAAAGTCCTTGAGTGACTTTGATTCTTCTCCTTGATAGCCATAACTCAAATTGGTAACTTAAATACTATGATGTAAATTTAACAATAAATACTATGACATAAATTCCATATACCTCTGTTACATGATAAAGGAATAAGAGAAGGAAGAAAACAAAAACATTTGAGATATATATCATATATATGTATAATATATATGATAGATATATGTAATGGATATCTATAAATATAAATGTGTATATATGTAAATATATATATATTCATAATCAAAACAAATTTTATAAGGAGGAAGTGCTCATGGCAATTACAGTAACTGGTCATGTGGTTATAACTGGTATTTATTGCGTGAGTCATTGAGTGAGTGAGTGAATGCATGCACGCACACATGCATGCAAGTGGGGGAGGGGCAGAGGAAGAGGGAGAGACAGAATCCCAAGCAGGCTCCACACCCAGCACATAGCCTGATGCAGGGCTTGATCCCACAACTGTGAGATCATGACCTGAGCCAAAGTCAAGAGTTGGATGCTCAACCAACTGAGCCACCCAGGTGCCCCTGGAACTGGTATTTATGACTACCTTCTTCCACAACCCATTCTACATTTCCTCTGCCTTCAGAAAGCACTTCATCTGACTGTAGTTCCTTACATGGTGGGATGACCCAAACCTTCATTCCTGAAGGGTATGAGTTAGTTTTCCTGTTTAGATTGGTTGTGGTAGTTTTCTATTGACCTTTAACATGGGGCATGGTGATACTCAGAGATGCCCAAGCGGGATGGCAGTATAAGGATTTCTAGTGCTTGTCTCCTA
This sequence comes from Hyaena hyaena, assembly GCF_003009895.1. Lineage (NCBI taxonomy): Eukaryota > Metazoa > Chordata > Mammalia > Carnivora > Hyaenidae > Hyaena > Hyaena hyaena. The sequence goes on from NW_024081330.1 coordinate 1,022,016, forward strand.
CCAGAAATATCAATTTGAATAACTATCCATGCATGAAAATAAACTCCAAGTGAGGCATTACAGCACCTGGGTGGAGCTCAAAAATAAGGAAAAATTGATTGAAGCCGGTAGAAAAGAGTTTCTCATTGCCCCTGTCATGCCTTTCTCAAGCCTGACCAGCACAGCATGGAAAGCAATACCTCCTTGGTGGGGACACAGGGTGCAGTTAACACCCAGCTTCACAACAGACCCCAACACTGACCAGCACCATCTCAAGGACAGCTCCTCCAATCCTGGGCTGCTCCTATAGCTCTGGATTCTGGGTCTACCCCCATGTCAGGCTGAGTAAAGAGACTGAATCATTAATCAAAAACTTCCCAATAAATAAAAACCAGGATGAGATGGTTTCACCAGTGAATTCTACCAAACATTTAAAGAAGGATTAACACCAATCTGCCTCAAACTTTTCTGAAAACTTGAAGAGGGAACACTCTCAAACTCACTTTACAAAGCTAGAATTACTCTGATGCCAAAGTCATATATGTACTAAGAAAAGAAAACTACAGGCCATTGTCCCCCAAAAATGTAAAGGCAAAAATTCTCAACAAAATACTAGCAAACCAATTCTAAGAGCACACAAAAGGGATCATATACCATGATCACATGAGATTTATCCCTGAGATGTAAGGATGGTTCAATATATAAAAACCAGTCAATGTGATATGCCACATTAATAGAACAAAGGATAAAAATCACATGATCATCTCAACAGATGGAGAAAAAGCATTTGACAAAATTTAACATCCATTTGTGACAGAAACATCTTGTTTTGATTTAAAAAAAAACTTTATTTTATTTTATTTTTTTATTTTTTTTACAAATAGTTTATTGTCAAATTGGTTTCTACATAACACCCAGTGCTCATCCCCACAAGTGCCCTCCTCCATGCCCATCCCCCCTCCCCCCCACATCCATCAGTCCTCAGTTTTTGTCAGCATTCGAGAGTCTCTCATGGTTTGCCTCTCTCCCTTTCCCCCGCCATTTCCCCCCTTCTTCTCCCCCTTGTTCCTCCGTTAAGTTCCTCCTAATCCTCCTATACGTGCAAACATATGGTATTTGTCCTTCTCTGCCTGACTTATTTC
>NW_024081330.1:1023369-1038691 GCF_003009895.1 Hyaena hyaena
CAAAAAAAAAAAAAAAAAAAAAAAAAAAATGAAGGCAGGGCATATGAGGAGCAACATAAACAGTGCAGGGTCCCAGGCCCAGTAACCAGGGAAAGTCATTAGAAGGGGCAGGCAGAGGGAATGATAATTACTGGAGCCCTGAAGCAGATTTATAGGCTGAGGGCTGACAGGAGCTCTGAAGGTTCCTGAGGAATGCAGCCCAGACTGCAACTCCTCCTAGAGCTGGAATCTGAGGAAAAACACTCCACCTCTCTCTTCCTTCCCTCCAATCTCTTGCTGGAAATCCCCACTGGCTACAACCCAACTGGAAGCTAGAAGATGAGGCAGTCCTTTTAGCATCTTCTTTCTCTGAACAGGAGAAAAAGGATACAGAATGAGCTTGGAAGGGAAAACTGAATAAATTCAGCAGAAATATCCACACTACTGACACTGTCATGTGAATGCCTTCCCTAAAGGGGGCATTGCTTAGGAGCAGTGTATGCCATTGTTCAATTATTTTCCCTCCAGCCTTGCTCTGAATTACTGCTCACTGTCTGTATATTTTGCCAAGCATTCCATGCTTGGTTTCTGAAAAGAGTTTAGAAATATTTATGCATTCTCCATTAAGATTCAACTTGATATCACCTCCCTGGGAGGATTTCTATAAAATCCACATGGAGACACTTGGAAATGTCGATTGTTTCTCAGGTGCACTTCTTAGAAGGGGCGGCATTTTTTAAAATATAAATGAAGTCAATTCATCATCTTCTTCTTGTCTTCTTGTGAATTGAAATTTTTGTCCAGATTTTTTCTACTGTGTTTTTCTAGTTATGTTAGTAGATGACCAAATGTCTCTTCCCTTGTTCTTGTTAGCATTAATAGTGTATAATATTGCCTGCTTTCTTTGTCCCCGGCAATTCACTGTGACAGTAAGAGAAAAGAATCTAGTAAATTAATTTCTTTCATCTTAAAAGTTTTAATCTTTTTTCCTCAAATATAATCATGATAATCAGGGAAAAAAAACTCTCAACAAAGTCACTTTAGAATTAATGTACCTCAACATAATAAAGTCCATATATGACAAGCCACAGGTAACATCACACTTAATGGTGAGAGACGTACAAATGGCCAACAAGTACATAAAAAGATGTTCGACATCACTAATGCCCATCATCAGGAAGATGCAAACCAATACAATAAGATATTGTTTCACACCTGTTAGAACAGCTATTATCAAAGAGATAACAAGTGTTGGTGAAGATGTGGAGAAATTGGAACCCTTGTACACTTGTTGGAAGGATACAGACAAAATGGAAAATAGTATGGAGTTTCCAAAAAAATTAAAATTGGGTTTACCATGTGATCCAGCAAACCAGCTTCTAGGTATATATCTGAAGGAACTGAAATCACTGTCTTAAAGAAATACCTACACCCATATTCATGTAGCATTATCCACAATAGCCAAGACATAGATTCAATTTAAGTATCCATAGACAGGTAAACGAATGAAGAAAATGTGGTATATATACACATAGAATATTATTCAACCATAACAAAGAAGGAAATTCTGCCAATAATAGCAATATTGATGGACATTGAGGATGCTATACTAAGTGAAATAAGTCAGGCAGTGAAAGACAAGTATTGCATAATCTCATTCATGTGGAATCTAAAAACACTGAGCTCATAGAAACGGAAAGTAGAAAGGTGGTTTCCAACATCTGGGTATTGCGGAAAATGAAGAGATGTTGGTCAAAGGGTACAAAGTTCCAGTTATAAGATGAATACGTTCTGGGGATCTAATGTACAGAATGAAGACTATAGTTTAACAATATTGTATTATATACTTGAAAGCTGCTAAGAGAGTAAATCATAAAAAGTAACTATATAAGGTGATGGAGGTGTTAAACAATCTTATTGTGTTAATCAATTCACAATATAGATGTGTATCAAATCATCATACTGTACATCTTAAACTTACACTATGTTATATGTCAATTATCTTAATTAAGCTGGAGAGGAGAGAGAGAGAGAGAGAGAGACCCTAAGGGACCTCTTGCATTCCAGATATACTCCTTACCTCTGTTGTGAAGTAATAGTCCAGTTTTCCTTTGGTTGGCAGGATCATTTTTTTCCAGCCAGTACATTAACTCCCTTCTTTGCCTATTGATTCAGAGGCATGAATAGTTTAAAGTGGCTGACAGCAGTCTTAACTTCCAGTTCAATGGAATCACCAGTATGTCTCCTGATGGAAGCATTCCTGTCTTTGGAACTAAGACCTCTGGCAAGCAGGGGAGTAGGAAGCAAAATTTTGCCAGTGGGTTACTATGGGTAACTCATGTCATCCCTATTTCCACCCCTTGTTTCCTGGACCCATGATTTCTGGCTTTGGGAGAAATAGCACCATTTATTAGATGTCGATTCTGAGCGTATTCAGCCTTCTGCAGAACCCTGCCCCAAGTTGCAAGATGTTGTGACCTAGCTGGCACCATGACAAAGTCTTCATAAGGCCATTCTACCATTCTATCAAACCAACTCCTTCAGGATGGTGGGGAACACCATAAGACCAAAGGATCCCATGAGCATGGGCCCATTGCCACACTTCTTCTGTGAACTGAGTTTCTTCATCCAAAGCAGTGGTGTGCAGCATACCATACCAGCGGGTAGGCATTCTGTAAATCCACGGATGGTAGTTTTGGCAAAAAGCACTGCATGCAGGAAGGCAACTCTGTATCCAGAGTAAGTATCTATTCCAGAAAGATAATGGGGTTTGGGGCCACTCTTTACATGTAACTTACTTGTGCCTTTGGGGCCTACTCAGGCTCAATCACTTCCGTTTGGTATTGTTGTGCACATCCATCTTTATGACTTGGTGAGAGATAACACCCAGTTAATCATGGGCAGCTCAGTGTGCAAGTTAACATAGTTTCCAATAGTTAAGTTTTCAGCCTCTACTAAGGCTCAATAGCAGGTCAAGAGTTGTCTCAAAAAGGGAATAGTTATCTGCAGAGGATGACAGGACTTAGCTCCCCAATCCTAAGGGCCTATGCTGCAATTCATCTATAGGAGCATGGCAAAGACTCCAAACAGCATCCTTATCTGCCTGTGACACATTTAGTACAACTGGATATATAGGATCATATGGCTCAAGTGGCAGAGCAGCTTGCACAGCAACCTGGAGCTTCTCTTGTTCTGGGTCCCACTCAAAAATAGCAGCTTTTTGAGCTACTCAGGAAAGGGACCAGAGTAGCATATGCAAATGAGGAATATGTTGCCTCCAAAATCCAAAAAGGTCGACTGGGTGTTGTGCTTCTTTTTTTGATCAAAGAAGAGGCCAACAACATATCCTTCACCTTAAAGGAATAAGGAGTACATGCCCCAAACCCTAGAAATGCCACTGAGGTAGAAGATCCCTGAATTTTAGCTGGATTTACTTCCCAACCTCTGACAATCTGTAACATGTCCTAATACTGAGTCTAAAGCAATTGCTACTTCCTGCTCACTAGGTCCAGCTAGCATAATGTCACCACTGTAATGGACCAATATGATATTTTGTGGGAGGGAAAGGTGATCAAGATCCCTACAAACTAGATTATGGCATAGGGCTGGAGGGCTGATATATCCTTGAGGTAGGATAGTGAGGGTATATGGCTGGTCTTGCCAGCTAAAGGCAAACTTCTCCTAGTGGACCTTATGGGTAGGGACGGAGAAAAAGCATCAATAGCTGCGTAACAGGTATCAGGGGATGCGTTAATTTGCTCAAGCAATGAAACCACAGTTAGTACAGCCATTGCAGTTGGAACTACCACTCAGTTAAGGTTATGATAATCCACTATTATTCTCCACGATCTATCTGTCCTCTGCACAGGCCAAATAGGAGAGTTGAATGGGCATTCAGTGGGAATCACCACCCCTACATCTTTCAGGTTCTTGATGGTAATACTAATGTCCACACTCCCTTCAGGAATGTAATACTGGTTTTGATTTACTAATTTCCTAGACAGAGTCAGTTCTAGTGCCTTCCACGTGCCCTTTCCTACTATAATAGGCACTAGTTGAATATATGAAAGTGGAGTTCATGGGGAAAAGATAAAATTGGGAGTCATAAGGTAGGTGGTATTTAAAGCCATGAGATCACCTCACTGCATGTGATCACCAAGGAAATGAGTGGAGATAGAGAAACTGAGAACTGATCTTGGAAGCACTCCAATTGTAAGAAGAGGGAGAGATGGGCAAAAAGACTGGAAAGAATCAGCTTGTGAGATACAAGAAAAACTAGAGGAGTGTGATACCTGGTAGCCAAGTAAAAGTCTCAAGAAAGACGGGGTGATCAATTGTGCCCATGCTTAATAGAAAAAGAAAGATTGGGACTGAGAATTTCCCACTGAATTTAACCAAAACCAACCTGTACATATCTGACAGTCTGCTGTCAAGTTGGGTGTCTGTTAAGTCTGGGAGCACCTGGGGACTGTGAAGCTGCTTCTACCCAGATGCTTTGCCTGCAAGTTGTAATGATTTGTTGGAAAACATTTACTACTACTACACTGTGATATCAGAAGTGCATAATTAAAGAAAACGTTCTTTTTTAAGGAATTTTTTAATGTTTATTTATTTATTTTGAAAGACAGAGAGAAAGAATGCAGGGGTAGAAAGAGGGGGAGAGAGAATCCCAAGCTGCCAATGCAGAGCCTGACGTAGGGCTCAATCTCATGGACTGTGAGATCATGACCTGAGGCGAAATCAGGAATAAATCACTTAACCGACTGAGCTAGCCAAGTGCCCCTGATTAAAGGAAAGTTCTTAAAGATCTCTGAAAGTGTGATCTTTCCCACTGTAATGCAGAGCCTTGCCTACATGCTCTCTAAACTTTAAAGGAATAGAGATTTTCCTTGTCCCAGGGAGTCCTGCAACCTTACAACGAGCTTATTTCAGACTACAATAGGACATGTTGAGTTTTACCAAGTTATATGGTAGGTTACAGATAATGTGAGCATGCCCCACCACCATCAACATCATGGCATGTATGTACATATGATGGGAGGCAATGAAGAAATATTGGTTGACTCACAAAATATTTGTTCTTGGCCATGACTCTGTGATTCTGAGGAAGACAAAAATTTGAAAAGATCAAGACAACCAAGAGGTGGTGTTCACCAATATTAGTCACATTCAGGGCTACATAAAAAATACTATTTAATAATATTTGTATGGCACACTGAGGTAAACATAAAAATCTGATGTCTTCCAGACGTGACCACCCCTATGGTCCTGGTAACCTCAGACCCCACCTAGGTACTCCAAAGGCCAAGAGGCTTGATATCTTTGCACTATCTCCCATAGTTAAAAATATCAATTGGGAAACCCTCCCTTAAATTCAGAGACTATGGCTTATTTATCTCTATATCCCCAGAACCTAGCAGAATGCTGCAGCACTCAAAAGTTATCGAATTATGGACATGAGCATGTAGGCTCCTTCTTACCCCAGATAATGAAGGGTGTAAGATTCAAATGGCTGAAATCCCCAGGATACTGGACTGAACATTCAGAATCAGCTTGATCAGAGGGACCTGATATTGGTCCTCATCTATCATCTACATCTTTTTTTATAATATTAAAATGCAGGCAACAGTGTGAAACAAGTACACATTCATTGCTGGTAGAAATACAAACAGGTGCACCATTCTCAAAATGTGAACTATATGACTTAATATTTTCAAACCCTGGGCTTTTAGAAATCTCTCCTGAGGTGGGGCACCTGGGTGGCTCAGTTGGTGAAACTTCCAACTTCAACTCAGGCCATGATCTTGTGGTTCACAAGTTCAAGCCCCAAGTCAGGCACACTGTGCTGACAGCTCAGAGCCTGGAACTTGCTTCGGATTCTGTGTCTCCCTCTCTCTCTGTCCCTTCCCACTGGTACTCTGTCTCTCTGTTTCACTGTCTGTCTGTCTTTCTCTCTCTCCCTCTCAAAAATAAACATTAAAAAAAACCTCTCTTGAGGAAAATTTCAAAAATCCAAGCAAAATTTTACATACAAAGATATTCATCATAACATTTTTTGACTAACAAGGTATTGATAAAATAAATTATCATATGATCAAATTTTATAGAACTTTTAAAACTTAATGTACAAAGAGTTTTGATGACATAGGAAAATGTTTATACTACACTATTAAGTGATAGAAACAGAATACAAAATGGTATATGACTTACAATTTCAATCGTTTGAAATATATGTACAATATCAGTATTCCAAAAAAATGGCCAAAGAGCTACTGGTTGGTGGGATTGCGGGAAATTTTTGTTTTTTCCCCTTTACCTTTACATATTTTCTAAATTTTCTATAATAACACTGAGATATTTTTATAATTGTAAAGCATTTTGGCTGCTGGGGCACGTGGCTCAGTCAGTTAAGCATCCGACTTCAGCTCAGGTCATGATCTCAAAGTTTGTGGGTTCAAGCCCCACGTCGGGCTCTGTGCTGACAGCTCGGAGCCTGGAGCGTGCTTCAGATTCTGTCTCTCCCTCTTTCTCTGCCCCTCCCCTATCCATGCTCTGTTTCTCTCTGTTTCAATAATAAATAAAAACATCCAAAAAAAAGTATTTGGGTAGGGGCGCCTGGGTGGTTCAGTCAGTTAAGCATCTGACTTCAGCTCAGGTCATGATCTCATGGTTCATGGGTTCAAGCCCCACGTCGGGCTCTGTGCTGACAGCTAGCTCAGAGACTGGACCTTGCTTCAGATTCTGTGTCACCCTCTCTCTCTGACCCTCGCCTGCTCACGCTGTCTCTCTCTCACTCAGAAATAAATTAAAAAACATTAAAAATTTTTTTAAAAGTATTTTGGTAAAATCAAGTTCTTAGAATCTGTAATGAGATGAAAAATGCTTATGATACTCAGTAAAAAATCAAGATGAAGTATGATTACAACTACTGAACTTTTGTAAAAAGTATCTATATTTGGAAAAAAAACTCCAAGGTGATAAATGTGGATGTCTCTGAGTAATAAGATTGAGGCCATTATCATTCTCTTTTCTACTTTTCTGCATTTTTGCAATTTTACACAATGGAAATATATTAACTTTATGTTGATAGCAGCAATATAATTTCTTAAATTCTATTCTAAATTTAAACATTAGGTGGTACTTGGTAGAATTTTCAAACTGGAAGATTAAGTATAACTAAGGAGGAGATCTAATTAGCACTCAAGGAAAAACATTTTTGGCAAAAACATCAGTAAAACTAAAACAACTCATTGTAAGCCTGAATAAGACCCTATTCAACTCCATTTTCATAATCTAGTCTGCAGTCATTGTTAGATTTGAGAGCAGCAGTTAAACTTTGACATTTTCTGTACTTTAAAGATAGTGACTTCTCTCTCCATCCCAAACAACTCCAGCTAAGTCAATTTTTAAATTTAAAACATTTCTAGAAACAAGATACTGTATAACAGACATGAAGACAATTAAAATACAATATCTTTTTATTGTCTTTTCCACCTTCAACATGTCATTACTGAGATGCACTTATCCTAGTGACAGATGTGGAGAGTTAACCAAAAAAGGACACAGCCTTAGCATATGGTCAGGGAGTCTATCTTTCTGCTGATCTGTGTTTGACATGAACTAGCAATATGGCTGAGATATCCTCTTTGGAAGTGAATTTTGCCCCCTTACTAAAATATCTTTCTTCCACTTCATAAATCTGACAGTATGAGCATTGATAAGCCCAATTATCAAAGTACTAGCCAGCGCTATCTCTAGTGGGCTAGAGACAGAGCAATTCCATGCCTAATGACCAGCTATTTGGAGGTAAAAACAGAAAAGAGCTGAGGGAGCTACCATGATGCAAAATTATTGAAATAATGAAATGTATTTCTTCTGATTCTTCAGACTACAACTTGCCAATCACTTTGGATTTTAATGAGCTGGAAATTGAAGGAATTACTTTAAAGTAGGACTTTAGCTGATAATGAATTCGGTTTTAAACCAAGACTTTTTTCCCTAATGGAACATTTAGTACATCAGAGAATGTATTTACCAAAACCCATGATTAACATCAGCAAAAACTAATTTTTAGTACACTAAGCCACAAAAATGCTGGGGTTATTTGTTTAAACAGTTAGCCTATTCCAGCTAAAATAGACACAATGGTTTTATATATATATATATACACACACACAAGTATATAGTTATTCCAATTTTTTTAGTGTATGTGCTGCTGAAGTGAGTACTGTTTACACAATTATTAAAACAGGCATCTACATGTAAACATACACATATGTTTTATATGCAGATACTAAAAAAAATGACAAATTTGATGTTTTCAGCCCATTGCTAAATAATTCAAATTATATTCTGATTTAGCAATTCACTTGTATAAATGTAGTTAAACATTTAAGATTTTTTGCATACTCTGCTGTAAATCTGAGAAATTTATATCACTCTACAGAGGTCATGATTTAGATTTTGAAAGGGCATGACAAAGGAGGTAATATTTTAGCTCAGTCTTGAGAGTAGTATTGGGCTGATGAGGTGATTTTCGTCCTAGTATCAGGTGATTAGAGTCCTAAAATTTCAAACATAGAAGCGTTCTTATAGATGAGGAAAGAAAGAGCCAGGGAAGTTTAGACTTGTCCAAAGTCATACTACTCTACTGCAGCAATTTCTGGTTCTGATGAAGAATTCCTTGGCTTCTAGCCTGGAGATCACTGTATGTGATGTGAGCCCCCATACGACTTCACTTAGCAAGGTATAAATGTTCTCTGAATAATCTCTCATTAGGTAGTATGTACGTGCGTTTTCAAATATTCAAACGTCTACATACACATACATGTAAGGAGGTATCTACTGAACTGGGGCAAAACCTCTAATGCAATCATGTCCATCATTAAGCAATATCACCTCACTTTTGCTGTCTTCCAATAGCAAATATCTAGCCACAAACCCTGTATGGCAGCTAATTCTCAAAGCTGGCTCCCTGAATGCATGCCTCATGGTATTCATACCCTTGTGTAGTCCCCTTTACACTGACTCCAGACTCTCAACAAAATGTGCCAGAAGTAACGCAGTGCCCCTTCAAGCCTTTAGGAAGATCAGTTGCTTCTGCTTTCTCCTTGGAATATAGTTTGGGGAACCCAGAGCCACAATATAAGAAGTCCAACCATCCTACTAAAAAAGACTACACAGAGAGGAGGTCATGTGGAGATGAGAATTCTGACCCTACATGACCGGAAGAGAAGCCCAGTATCCAAGGACGCCAGTAAGCATCTAACTGCAGCCACAAAAAAGACCACAAACACCACCAAATGTCCTCAACCAACACACAGAGAAATGAATAGGTAATAAAACAGTTGTTACTTTAAGCCACTAAGTTTTCGTTTTTGTTTTCCTTTCTGATTTATTTCTCTTGTTTGATTAGCCAGAATCTTAAGAACAATGTGAAATAAAAATCTATCCACTTATACAATTAAATAATCTATATAACTTGCCATTTTGTTGTACTTTACAATTTAATTATATGATTACTTTCAAGTTCTCCTTCCCACCCCCACCACCCCTGTGCAAAGATGTTTTCCATTTCTGCTGCAAATTTAATTCCGTTTGGTATATATATATTATATACATATATATGACATATATATATGCTGTAGCATACATATATAACATAGTTATATATATGTTATATATAACTAACATTTACAGTATAGTTATATATATGTTATATATAACTATAACATTTATAGTATAGTTATATATATGTTATATATAACTATAACATTTATAGTATAGTTATATATATGTTATATATAACTATAACATTTATAGTAGTTATATACTATACTATATATATATATAACTATACTATACTATACTATAGTATTAGATACTATAGTATAGTTATATATAACTATTATACAATAGGTGCACAATACAGTGATTCAACAATTCTACACATTACTCAGTGCTTGTCATGATAAGTGTACTCTTAATCTCCTTGATCTGTTTCATCCATTCCCCCACTCCCTCCTCTCTGGTAACTTCGTTTGTCCTCTATATTTAAGAGCCTGGGTGGTGGGGTTGTCTTTTTTTCTTTGATTGTTTCTTAATTTCCACACTTGTGTAAAACTATACAGTATTGGTCTCTCTCTGACTGACTTATTTAACTTAGCATTATTCCCTCTCTAAGTCCATGCATGCTGTTGTAAACAGTGAGATTTCATTATTTTTTTACAGCCAAGTAATAGTCCATCTTCTTGGTTATCCATTTCTACATGTTCTTTTTTTATTTCTTTTTTTTTTTTAATTTTTTCATTTACATCCAAGTTAGTTACATATAGTGCAGTAATGATTTCCGGAGTAGATTCCAGTATCTATCCCCTATGTATAACACCCAGTGCTCATCCAACAAGTGTCATCCTTAATGCCCTGTACCCATTTAGCCCATCCCCTACCCACAACCCCTTCAGCAAGCATCAATTTGTTCTCTGTATTAAAGAGTCTCTTATGTTTTGTTCCCCTCCCTGTTTTTATATTATTTTTGCTTCCCTTCTTTTATGTGTATCTGTTTTGCATCTTAAGTTCCACATATGAGTGAAGTCATATGGTATTTGTCTTTCTCTGACTAATTTCGATTAGCATAATACCCTCTAGTTCCATCCACATAGTTGCAAATGGCAAGATCTCATTCTTTCTGATTGCCAAGTAATACTCCATTGTATATATATATATATACCACATCTTCTTTATCCATTCATCTGTAGATGGACATGGGGCACTTTCCATACTTTGGCTATTGTTAATAGCACTGCTATAAACACTGGAATGCATGAGCCCCTTTGAAACAGCACACCTGTATCACTTGGATATATACCTAATAGTGCAATTGCTCAGTCATAGGGTAGTTCTATTTTTAATTTTTTGAGGAACCTCAAATACTGATTTCAAGAGTGGCTGTACCAGTTTGCATTCCCACCAGCAGTGCAAAAGGGTTCCTCTTTCTCTGCATCCTCACCAACATCTGTGATTTCCTGAGTTAATTTTAGCCATACTAATTGGTGTAAGGTGGTACCTCACTGTGGTTTTAATTTGTACTTCCATGATGAGTGATGTTGGGCATTTTTTCATGTGTCTGTTAGCCATCTGGATGTCTTCTTTGGAAAAGTGTCTGTTCATATCTTTTGCCCATTTCTTCACTGGATTATTTGGTTTTTGGGTGTTGAGTCTGATAAGTTCTTTATAGATTTTGATACTAACCTTTTATCTGATATGTCATTTACAAATATCTTTTCCCATTCTGTCACTTGCCTTTTAGTTTTGCTGATTGTTTCCTTCACTGTGCAATTTTAATCTTGATGAGGTTCCAATAGTTCATTTTTGCTTTTGTTTCCCTTGCCTCTAGAGATGTATTGGTTAAGAAGTTGCTGTGGCCAAAGTTAAAGAGGTTTTTGCCTGCTTTCTCCTCTAGGATTTTGATGGTGTCCTGTCTTATGTTTAGGTCTTTCATCCATTTTGAGTTTAATTTTGTGTATGGTGTAACAAAGTGGTCCAGGTTCATTTTCTGCATGTCACTGTAGTCTTTCCAGCACCATTTGCTGAAGAGGCTGTCTATTCCATTGGATATTCTTTCCTGCTTTGTCAAAGATTAGTTGACCATCCTTTTGTGGGTCCATTTCTGGGTTCTCTATTTGGTTCCATTGATGTGAGGGTCTGTTTTTGTGCCAGTACCATATTGTCTTGATGATTACAGCTTTGTAATACAGCTTGAAGTCCAGAATTGTGATGCCTCCAGATTTCATTTTCTTTTTCAGGATTTTTTGGCTATTCAGAGCCTTTTCTTGTTCCATACAAATTTTAGGGTTGCTTGTTCTAGTTCTGTGAAAAATGTTATTTTGATAGGGATTGCATTGAATATGTAGATTGCTTGGGTAGTACTGACATTTAAACAATATTTGTTCTTGCAATACATGAGCATGGAATATTTTTCCATTCTTTTTGTGTCTTCAATTTTTTTCATAAGCTTTCTAAAGTTTTCAATGTATGGATTTTTCACCTCTTTGGTTGGGTTTATTACTAGGTATTTTATGGTTTTTGGTACAATCATAAATGGGATCAATTCTCTGATTTCCCTTTCTGTTGCTTCATTATTGCTGTATAGAAATGCGACTGATTTCTGTGCATTGATTTTATATCCTGCGACTTTGCTGAATTCATGGATAAGTTCTAGCAGTTTTTTGGTGGAAACTTTTGGGTTTTCCATATAAAGTATCATGTCGTCTGCAAAGAGTGAAAGTTTCACTTCCTCTTTGCCGATTTGGATGCCTTTTATTCCTCCGTGTTGTCTGATTGCTGAGGCTAAGACTTCCAATACTATGTTGAATAGCAGTGGCAAGAGTTGACGTCCCTGTTTTGTTCCTGACCTGAGGAATGAAGAAAGCTCTCGGTTTTTTTTTCCCATTGAGGATAATATTAGCAGTGGGTCTTTCATATATGGCTTTTACGATCTTGAAGTATGATCCTTCTATCCCTACTTTCTTGAGAGTTTTTATCAAGAAAGAATGATGTATTTTGTCAAATGCTCTCTCTGCATCTATTGAGAGAATCATGTGGTTCTTGTCCTTCTTTTAATTGATGTGATGTATCACAGTGATTGTTTTGCAGATATTGAACCAGCACTGCATCCCAGGTATAAGTCACACTTGGTCGTGGTAAATAATTCTTTTAATATATTGTTGGATTTTTGCATCCATGTTCACTAGGGAAATTGGTCTGTAGTTCTCCTTTTTAGTGGGGTCTTTGGTATTGGAATCAAGGTAATGCTAGCTTCATAGAATGAGTTTGGAAGTTTTCTTTCCATTTCTGTTTTTTTGGAACAGCTTCAAAAGAATAGGTGTTAACTCATCTTTAAATGTTTGGTAGAATCCCCCTGGAAAGCCATCCAGCCCTGGAATCTTGTTTTTTGGGAGATTTTTTGTTATAATTTGATTTCTTTACTGGTTATGGGCCTGTTCAAATTATCTATTTCTTCTTGTTTCAGTTTTCGTGGTTTACATGTCTCTAAGAATTTGTCCATTTCTTCCAGATTGCCCAATTTATTGGCATATAATAGCTCATAATATTCTCTTATTATTGTTTGTATTTCTGCAGTGTTGGTTGTGATTCTCCTCTTTCATTCTTGATTTTATTTATTTGGGTCTTTTCCTTTTTATTTTTGATCAAACTGGCTAGAGATTTATCAATTTTGTTCATTCCTTCAAAGAATCAGCTCCTGGATTCATTGATCAGTTCTGGGTTTTTATTGGTTTCTATAGCATTGGTTTCTACTCTAATCTTATTATTTCCTGTCTTCTGCTGGCTTTGGGTTTTATTTCCTGTTCTTTTTCCAGCTTTTTAAGGCATAAAGTTAGGTTGTGTATCTGAGAACTTTCATCCTTCTTTAGGAAGGCTTGGATTGCTATATACTTCCCTCTTATGACTGCTTTTACTGTGTCTTAGAGGTTTGGTGCTGTGGTGTTATCATTTTCATTGGCTTCCATGTACTTTTTAATTTCCTCAACTTCTTGGCTAGCCCATTCATTCTTTAGTAGCATGTTCTTTAGTCTCCAAATATTTGTTGTCTTTCCAAATTTTTTCCTGTGGTTGATTTCAAGTTTCTTAGTGTCGTGGTCTGAAATTATACATGGTATGATATCGATCTTTTTGTACTTGTTGAGGGTTAATTTGCATCCCAGTATATGATCTATTCTGGAGAATGTTCCATGTGCACTTGAGAAGAATGTGTATTCGGCCACTTTAGGATGAAACGTTCTGAATACATCTGTTAAGTCCATCCAGTCCAGTGTGTCATTCAAAGCCATTGTTTCCTTGTTGATTTTCTGTTTAGATGATCTGTCCATTGCTGTAAGTGGGGTGTTGAACTCCCCTACTATTATGGTATTATTATCAATTAGTTTCTGTGTGTTTGTGATTAATTGATTTATATATTTGGGTGCTTCTATGTATGGAGCATAAACGTTTACAGTTGTTAGATCTTCTTGGTGGATAGACCACTTAATTAATACAATGCCCTTCTTCATCTCTTCTTATAGTCTTTATTTTAAAATCTAGACTATCTGATATAAGTATGGCTACGCAGGCTTTCTTTTGGTAACCATTAGCATGATAGATGGTTCTCCATCCCTCTACTTTCAATCTGAAGGTAACTTTAGGTCTAAAATGCTTCTCTTATAAAGCATATAGATGGATCTTTTTTTCTTATCCATTCTGTTAACCTATATCTTTTGATTGGAGCATTTAGTCCATTGACATTTAGAGTGAGTACTGATAAATATTAATTTATTGCTATTGTATTCCTGTAGAGTTGGAGTTTCTGATGATGTTCTCTGGTCCTTTCTAATCTGTTGCTTTTGGTCTTTTTTGTTTTGTTTCATCTCTTCTCTCTTCAGAGACTCTCTCAAAATTTCTTGCAGGGTTGGAGCACCAGGGTGGCTCACTCAGTTAAGCGTCTGACTTCGGCTCAGGCCATGATCTCGTGGTTCGTGAGTTTGAGCCCCGTGTTGGACTCTGCTGACAGTTCAGAGCCTGGAGCCTGCTTCTGATTCTGTGTCTCCCTCTTTCTCTCTCTCTTTCTCTCTCTCTCGCTGTTCCTCACCTGCTCATACTGTCTCTTTCTCAAAAATAAAATAAAACATTAAAATTTTTTTAAAAAATATCACTGAACGCACCACAGCAACTTCTTACTTGACACATCCCCAAAAGCAAGGGAATCAAGAGCAAAAATAAACTATTGGGACCTCATCAAGATTAAAAGCTTCTGCACGCAAAGGAAACAACCCACAAAACTAATAGGCAACCAACGGAATGGAAAAAGATAGTTGCAAATGACATATCAGATAAAGGGTTAATATCCAAAATCTATAAGAAACTCACCAAACTCCACACCCGAAAAACAAATAATCCAGTGAAGAAATGGGCAGAAGATATGAACAGACACTTCTCCAAAGAGGACATCCAGATGGCCAACAGGCACATGAAACGATGCTCAGCATCCCTCCTCATCAGGGAAATACAAATCAAAACCACACTGAGATACCACCTCACGCCAGTCAGAGTGGCTAAAATGAGCAAATCAGAGAACTCTAGATGCTGGCGAGGATGTGGAGAAACGGGCACCCTCCTACACTGTTGGTGGGAATGTAAACTGATACAGCTCCTCTGGAAAACAGTGTGGAGGTTCCTCAGGAAACTAACAATAGAACTCCCCTATGGCCCAGCAATAGCACTGCTAGGAATTTACCCAAGGGATACAGAAATGCTGATGCATAGGAGCACATGTACCCCAATGGTCATA
>NW_024081330.1:1042738-1051405 GCF_003009895.1 Hyaena hyaena
GAATGGATCAAGAAGATGTGGTTTATCTATACCATGGAATACTACATGGCAATGAGAAACAATGAAATCTGGCCATGTGTAGCAACATGGATGGACCTTGAGGGTGTTATGCTGAGCGAAATAAGTCAGGCAGAGAAGGACAAATATCACATGTTTGCACGGATAGGAGGATTAGGAGGAACTTAACGGAGGACCGTGGGGGAGAAGAAGGGGAAAAATAGTTGGGGAGAGAGAGAGAGACAAACTATGAGAGGCTCTTGAATGCTGAGAACAAACTGAGGGCTGATGGGTATGGGGAGAGGGGAAGTGGGGTGATGGGCATGGAGGAGGGCACTTGTGGGGATGAGCACTGGGTGTTATATGTAAGCCAACTTGACAATAAACTATTTAAGAAAAAAAAAACTCTTGCAGGGCTGGCTTAGAGGTCTTGAACTTGTTTAGTTTTTGTTGGTCTGGGAAACTTTTTATCTCTCTTTCTATTTTGAATGAGAGCCTTGCTAGATAAAGAATTCTTGGCTGCATATTTTTCTGATTCAGCACATTGAGTATATCCTGTCACTCCTTTCTTGCCTGCCAAGTTTCTGTGGATAGGTCTGCTGAGAACCTGATCTGTCTTCCCTTGTAGATTAAGGCCTTTTTTTTCCCCTTGCTGCTTTCATGATTCTTTCCTTGTCTGTGTATTTTGTGCATTTGACTATGATATGCCTTTTTGATGTTGATGTTGATGTTTTTGTTGAATCAAATATGAGTTCTCTGTGCTTCCTGGATTTTAATGTCTATGTCTTTCCCTGTGTTAGGAAATTTTCCACTATGATTTGCTCATATATGCCTCCTACTCCTTTTTCTCTCCCTTTATCTTCTGAGACCTCTATGGTTTGGATGTTACTCCTTTTTAATGAGTCACTGAGTTCTCTAATTCTTATATCATGCTCTTTTGCCTTAGTTTTCCTCTTTTTTTCTGCTTCATTATTCTCCATAAGTTTGTCCTCTATATCGCTGATTTGCTGCTCTGTCTCTTCCAGCCTTGCCGCCATGGCATCCATTTGAGATTGCATCTCAGCTATAGCTTTTTTAATTTCTTCCTGACTAGATTTTGCTTCTTTTATCTTCACAGAAAGGGATTCTACGCTTTTTTCAAACCCAAATAGTATTCTTATTATCGTGTTTCTAAATTCTGGTTCAGGCATCTTGCCTGTATCTGTATTGATTACGTCCCTGACTGTCATTACTTACTATTCTTTCCTTTGGGATGAATTCCTTCATTTCCTCATTTTGGAGGGAAAATAATTAAATAAATACACATATAAATACGTAAATAAAAATTTAAAACAACACAAAAAAATCAAATAAAGGATGCTAGATCCTAGATGTGTTTTGGTCTGGTTGTTAAAAGAAGTTTGATATTGATATAATAGAGGAAAAAAGGGAAAGAAATGAAAAAAAAAGGAAAATGTTTGAAAAATTTAAAAAATGAATAGAATAAAATAAAATGATGAAAGTAAAATAGAACTAAAAAATAATACAAAGGGACACCTGGGTGGTTCGGTCAGTTAAGCATCTGACTTCAGCTCAAGTCATGATCTCTCTGGTCAGAGTCCAAGCCCCATATCAGTCTCTGTGCTCACAGCTCAGTGCCTGGAGCTCATTTCAGATTCTGTGTCTCCTTTTCTCTCTCTGTCCTTCTCTCTCTCTCTCTCTCTCAAAAAGAGGTAAATATTTTAAAAATTTTAAATAAAAAATTACAAAGAAGTAACAAATATAGTAGAAAAAATTAAAGGAAAATCTTTTTTTATAAAAAAAGGAAAATAAAAATAACTTTTTATCTTCCTGTATTCAAGAATAAGAAAAGAAATTGAAAAGATGGACCAGTGAACAGAATAAAATATGATTGAAATTACATCCACTTTCCCCTAGAAGTCAAACTATGAAGCACTTTATAGTGCTTAGGCCATAACTAAGCAGGCAGAGAGACTTGTGGTGCTCCTCTAGAGTGTGGTTGGAGCAGTTGAATGAGGCTTGGTATCACAGCTTCATTCTCCACTAGATAATGCTGCTCAGTTTACTGGGGTGGATCCTTGTGGCACATGCATGCTTATGCACAGGAGTGAAAATGGTGTCACTAAGCTACCCAGTCTCTAGTATCAGAACTCTGTGCTCTCGCCCACTGGCAACAAGCCCCCCCTCCTTTGTCTCCGGCTTCCATCCACCCACTGCTTCTACGCTGTCGACAACCAAGCCATCAGCCTGCGAGGCGGCACCTCCCTCCTGAGTTTTATCTCAGAGACGCTGTGTTTCCAAACCCCTCGCTTCTGGGATAAGCCTGCAGCTTTGACTCACTCCAACCTCTTGGGGAGGGTCACTGAGCACTGTCCAAGTGCCAGCTTGCTCCCAGGAATGTTTGCATGACCATGCTGCTGCAGATACCCAGAGACTGCAGCCAAGTGCCAATATGCCCTAAAAAAATGTTCACACAATTGGGTAGCATCAGTGTTTCAGAGATTATGGTAAATTACAACACACATCTGGCACCAGGCTTCATCCTTAACATCCTTGTTCAACACCAGCAAACGTGGCTGTTCCCTGGGGTTCACTGGGACCTTTGCCTGTGGGGAGGCTGCACAATGTCTACCAAATGTCCACTCATCAGGAGAACTGTCTCTCCACATGTGGCCTGAGGACCTCTGGGACCTCTCTGCTCCTGGGGATTCTCCCTTCCCATAAGAACTCTGCCAGGTATTGAGCTGCAGAGTTTCAGACTCTGCAGTCCCCTGTTTATAGAGACTTCGTGGTATTTAAACCCTCTCCTTTCTCCTTTCTCCTTTCTCCCTTGCTTATTAAGTTCTTTATGGGTGTTTACACTTTTTCTCTGTCTCTCCAGCTGCTTTTGGAGGAGAATGCTTTTCCTGTTCTCTCCTCCCTGTCTCCATCCTCTCTCCACAAGCAAAAACAGCTCCCTATCCTCCATGGCTTCTCTCTCCCCAAGTTCTCCTCTCTGCACTGCATACCTGTCAAGTTCTGAGGTTCAAGTTGTGCAAATTGTTGCATTAACCCTCAGATCAGTTTTCTAGGTGTGCAACGTGGTTTGTCATTGATCTAGCTGCATTTCAGGGACAAGAGAGGCAAAAATAACTTCCATGCTACTCTGCCATCTTGGCCCCTCCCCTTCTTCTTTATCCATTTATCTACCCATGGGCATTTGGGCTGCTTCCATAGTTTGATTATTGTAAATAATGCTTCAATAAACATAGAGGTGCCTACAACTTTTCAAATTTAGGTGCTCCAATGTTTGGTATGTGTGCATATATATAAAACTATTGCGTCTTCTTGATGAATTTACCCTTTTATTATTACATAATTTCCTTCACTCCTGTGACAATTTTGACTTAAAGTCTATTTTGTCTGATGTAAGTATGGCCACTTCTGCTCTTGTTTGGTTACACTTACATGGCATATCTTTTTCTGTTTCTTCACTTTCAGTCTATGTGTGTCTTCAAATCTAAAGTGCATCTCTCTTGTACATAGTATGTACAGATTTTCCTTAATTTATGATGGGGTTACATCTCGAGAAAACCATCTTAAGCTGAAAATATGATAAGTCAAAACTGCATTTAGGGGTACCTAGGTGGTTCCATCAGTTAAGCATTCATGAGATCCAGCCCCACATGGGGCTCTGTGCTAACATAAATAAACTTTTAAAAAAACTTGCCAGCAATAGTTGTGAGGGAAATGTTTCCTATTCTCTTTTCTATGAGCATGTTATTATCTAATGCAGACGAGTTAGTATGTAACTTTAATTCCAGTCTAGAAATGATCTAGTCATTTTAGTCTTTCAAAATATAGATTAAAGCAACCAACTATTTTATTTCCACACTGTATTAGTTAGAACTAAGTATGGCTAAAAGCACATTGATAAAAACTTATTTTTCTCACTTAACAAAATATCAGATGGTAGGCCAGCGTTTGCACTTAGCTGGTCATGATGTCAGGGCTAGTATTTCCACACGTCTCTTGGTCTTTCCCTCACGGTCGTAAGATAGTTGCCTTATTCTCAAACATCAAGTTCCCAGGCAGGAGGGAAGAGGTAAGAGCAGCAATAACTACATCCCTCTTCTTCCTAGTAGACGTCTGTTTACATTTTATTTACTAGAACTGGGTCATAGGACCGCCCTTAAGGAGGGGTAGAGGAGGCGGGGAAAGCAGAGAACAAAACTGTCACCACTGGAGTCGGAGGCCGTGGATCTCACTTGGGAGCCCTTCTTTCTTGAGACTGAACAATATCAAGGTTCTGTTAGAAAATAAGGAGGGGGGTGCCTGGGTGGCCCAGTCGGTTAAGCATCTGACTTTGGATAACGATCTGATGGTTCGTGGGTTCAAGCCCTGTGTCAGGCTCTGTGTGGACAGCTTAGAGCCTTAAGTCTGCTTTAGATTCTGTGTCTCCCTCTCTCTTTGCCCCTCCCCTGCTTGTGCTCTGTCTCTCTCTCTATCAAAAATAAATAGACATTAGGGCACCTGGGTGGCTCAGTTGATTGAACACCTGACTTCAGCTCAGGTCATGATCTCACGGTTCATGGGTTTGAGCCCCGCATCAGGCTCTGTGCCAACAGCTCAGAGCCTGGAGCCTGCTTCGGATTCTGTGTCTCCCTCTATCTCTGCCCTCCTCTAGTTACGCTCTGTCTCTCTCTCAAAAATAAACACTAAAAACTTTTTAAAAATAAATAAACAAACATTAATTTAAAAAAGAAAGAAAATAAAGAGGAATTTTACAGAGACTGAGGAGGCAACTAGAAGCATCTCCTAAACATTCCCAATTCTATTCATCAGACTACTGGTTACAGCCTCGTAGTTCCAAGAACTGCCAGTCATTCCATTTGATATAAAACCCTACCCACTAACCAAATTCCTTTTTCATAACTCCAAGCATATACGTGGTCCCATAAATAGCTAAGACCTGTTCACTGGTACTTGAAGTTGCTTTCTGGATTGTTCAGTAAATTTAACCCATTTAAGTTGGGTCTACCTGCTTAATTGATTCTGATTTTGAAGTGCCCTCAAAATAGATATATGTAAAGACCTTCCTGTCAGTTAAGACCAAAGTGTTATAGGCAATTTTCAAAATTCAAAACCAATTTCATGAAGGGAACACACTGGTAAAGAGAAGGTAAGCTTGTCAGAATAATGCTATAAGCATAACTTATATGTCATATGAATACATGGAGGGAGCTGCTGCAATTTATTCATCATAACGCCTGTTGTAGAAAGGCGGGGGAGATTTTAGAAGCCAATTTGTGGCAAGTGTAACATTTATATTGGCTAAATAACAGCTTTACTATTCTAGCAGACTATTCAATAATAAAAGCTATCATGGTCCATGTATCATCTGCTGTTTGCAGTTACAGATAATTGTATGATTATTCTTGTGACTAATGTTTCATGTCTTTAGGCTATAGGAGGAAATTGAAGCCATAGGGAAAAAACAAGTTAGGTAGAAAAAACACAGAGAGTGAAGAAGCTGAGAAAGAGGGATCCATACAAGCACCTTCATGGACAAAACTGTCAGAGGAAGAGGGAAATGTAATATTACTTGGAATATTACTTAGTTCCAGATCACTAAAGTGCTGTTTTACTGTGTCCAATATAGTGTTTACTCTATTAGGTTTTTTACTTCGTTAATTTTCACTCTCACAATTTTTTTTAGTTAAGGTTTATACCCAGCATGAGGCTTGAACTCATGACCCCAAGATCAGGAATCCCAAGCTCTACTGACTGCCCCAGCCAGGTGCACCTCACTCTCACAATATTTCATTTCTTTTTTGTTTGCAGTTTATCAGTTCTTTTCTTAGATCCACCTTCTTCTATTTTGTAACTTCTTCTCATTTACCTCTTTGAAGATTTGGAACATAATTTTTTAAATCACTTGATATGTTTCTATTATTTTGCATTTCATTAGGGGTGAATTCATCTGATTGGTTATTTTGTTGATTCTCTTTTTTAGCAGTAGTTTTTCTAAGAGTGAATTTATATTTGGGGTTGTTAGGCTAATCTTAGGTGGTGTCGGTCTTCATTGTTATTGTTTTGTTTTGTTTTGTATTGTTTTGTTTCTTTCTGTGATCACTCCTTTCCATAAGTTTTGCAGTTGCCTTCACTCAGTCCCCAGGGAGACCTACCACCCAAGTCCAGAACCAGGTCTTACACTAGAGAAACAGCACCAACCACAGAATGATGGGGCTATTTTAGATCTACTTACTAAGCCAAACAAGTCCTGCTGCCTGGTTTGCTCTACTTCCTCCTGTCCCCTGCAGGGATTCAGCTTTATAAAGGCACAGCTGAAAGCAGTGATCAGAGCTGTTTCAACCTCCTTTCATGGCCAGGGAAGGCCCAGCTAGCCTTTGCTTTTACATAGTGATGCATGCCCTGGTGCCTCACCACATGTGGGGCACTTTGGTTTTCATTCCTCTGCAGGAGTGACACTCCTAACTCTGCCTATTTCTAGACCTATAGCCCAGGAGGGTGATGCTGCAATCCTGGCTTATTGTTGAGTGTTTCCATTTCTGGCCCATGAACATATTTAGTTATTGTTTGTTTTATTTTTTTGGTTTGGGTTTGGGTTTTGATTTTGGGGTTTTTCCTCCATAGCTATGTCTTTTAAGTTTGGCGCAGAGGTGGAAATTTGTAAGAATACACTCAGAGCACCACTTGATGGGGAAGTTTGGAAACAAAATAAAGACCCGTGTAGCTACAGGTAAATCTGCACATCAGGAGTCAGAAGTTAAAAGATATCATAATTTTGCTTAAGAATTCCCCTGCTTCCAAACACACAGAAGTAATCTAACCAAAGGCAACAGGCGTGTCAGCTGAGGAATGAATAATGCTCAAATGCATATTTACTGTAAGACTCGTACAGACACATTCTAAAGAGAAAAAGGTAAAAAAGAAACATTGTCAGGATAATCCATGCAGTTTTTCAGAGTCTATCTCCATCAACTCCCATGGACATAAACTCAGAAGAAATGCAATCAAGAGATTAACAGTAATACTAAATTCCAAAAATTTTTTTGAAAAATCCACCATGCCTAGAGACTGTCCCTCTTGAATGATTCAGAAATTTGCAGAGTCTCCCCAATTCCCAGAGCTTTCTAAGTTCCTTCTCTTATTATTAGTGTTCATTCTGCATATTAGAAATCTCTTAATTTGTTTTCACATATGTTCCCATATTCTTGTGTTCAAACACTGAGCTGAGACTAATCCCCATCTAAGAGCAAAGATTCTACTCTCTCATAACAGTGCTGCCCATTTACAAGAGACATCTCCAAGCACCCACTGTTCCTGGTCTTTATTTCCCATAGTCTCAGTTCTTGCTCATCTCTATTTTTTCCCCATCAGATGTCATATGTTTGTTTGTTTGGTTGGTTGCTTGAAGCTGTGATGTCATCTATGCTGGAGATGTAACTGGTTTAAACTTTGGAGTTTTTCAGTCTTTTTTTAAAACGTTTATTTATTTTTGAGGGACAGAGAGACAGAGCATGAGCAGGGGAGGGACAGAGAGAGAAGGAGACACAGAATCCGAAGCAGGCTCCAGGCTCTGAGTTCTCAGCACAGAGCTCAAAATGGGGCTCAAACCCATGAACCGCGAGATCATGACCTGATCCGAAGTTGACACTTAACCGACTGAGCCACCCAGGCGCCCCTGGAGTTTTTCAGTCTTAACAACCCTTCATCCTGGGTTAGATTTCCCTCCTGCTTTCCACATTTGTACCAGCAATACTGCTCTCTCTATCTCATGTTCTGAGGTGGTGCAACCTACTTTCTTACTCTTGTGTTCCATTTCCATTTCTCCCAAGGAATTTGTATCTCTTCAGGTAGAGTCAGATGCTTCTTTCCAAATTGCAGTGTTCCCAGGAGGTCCCATTCCTCCCCTACAACACATGGGCTCACGCTCGTCCCACCGATGGCATCTTTGTTCTCTTTCCACTCACTCTCAAGACAAAAATGTATTTTTAAAGCTAGTGCTGTTCCTTTCCACATTCCAGACTTGCTGTACTTCCAAAGCCCAGGCAATCCTTTATTGATCCCAAATTGGATTTTGAGTCCTTCTCCCTCCTGGTCTGTAGTGTTTCCTGTGCCTCTGAGCAAACAAGTTACATAGAACCAAAGTGTTCTGGCACCGTAGACCAAGAAGATGACACAGTCCTGTAGAGAAAGGGTCCAGTGCAAGGGGTGGGGAGGAGAGAAATATATATATGGCTATAGATACAGATATATGGATATGGTTCTATAGATATAGATATAGATATAGATATCCATACAAACTTGTGGCAAAGAGGCTTTCTTAAATAAGATGCTAAAAGTAAAACGATAAACACATGAAAAAAGACTGATCAACCTGGTTACATTCAAATTTAGGTCTGAATGATCTAAGACTCCATGAACAAAACTAAAAAATAAGCAAAACTGATTAAGAGAAAGTATTTGCTTCATACTTAACAAAAGATTATTTTACAGAGTAATAAGAAAAAGAAAAAGAGGGGAGAGAGGGCAAGATGGCGGAGAAGTAAGGAGCTCCGTACTTGCACTCGCGCCCATACATCACACAGAAAAGATCTGAAGCCATTGGAAACCTTACAAAACCTGAGAGATTGGGAGAAAAAAGACGCAGAATCCACTGAGAGA